>NC_079441.1:70270817-70330817 GCF_903798145.1 Danio aesculapii | reverse complement strand
AAAATAAAATAAACCATCTGAAATTGAACTTTTGAACGGTGACTCAACAAAACATATCAGTGATTTAGCATCTACATTTAATAATGTTAAAGAGGTTTAATATGTATTAATTAGATTCTAAACCTTACCATTTCGTTGAAGTGCAGTGAGTGCACTATTCTGTGCTTCTGAATGTCTGTATTTACATTTCTTTTGTGTTTTGTCTGGTGCAAACAAACAAATAGACTGATTTCACACGGCCGCCATTTTTAAAAGCTAAATCGAGGCTGCGGTGGGAAGAAACCCGGAAGTATCATTGGGAAGTACATAGGAACATTGTGTACCTGACTGTATATCTTATCAGTGAAGATGTAGTGACACAAATTTATAATTTCACCGCCTTCCGAGTGACCCGAAGGTCTGTTCTGAATGAATGGTGAAAATAAAAAGGATATCAGAGCTCATTTTCAGCTAAGTTAAGGGAAATGGCTCTAGTTAGCTAACGTTTTCTTTCCTAAACACATGTTTTAGATGCCATTTATCAAACTCAAATTAATGAACTGATTCTTTCACTATATTAGACTTGTCACGATACTAAATAAAAAAAACGTCAATTTCCCGCTAACATTTAAGGCACTGCTGATGGCTTTCTTAAAACAGCGCTGATTTGCCATTGTGTTCACGTGCTCAACAGAAACGCTTGTGATTGGCCGAGAAGGTCATCAGTTCACCATCCGCTGTTTACTGAGCCCAAACACAGACGAGCCGACTGATCTTCATGGCTGTTTCGTGCTCCAGTCTCTGTGTATCTGAGTTTGCACTGGATGAAGAGCGGTAAACTGAGTGCAAACACAGATACCCGGAGACTGGAGCGCGAAGCAGTCGGGAAGAGCAGTCGAGTCATCCGCGCTCAGTGGCGCTTCAATGTTAGCGGTAAATGGACGGTTTTAAAACTTCAGTACTGGGACAACACTATTACAGACAACACGAGGGTGTGCTACAGAGGGCTGCAATGTTTTATCGCTCACCGGATTACATAGACTGAAGCAGGAAAGCGTCCCCACGGTGTTTAACTAGTGCTATGAACTGAAGCCTAGGAGTACACTTGAGCGTATTACTCTTAATGAGATTATGATGTTGTTTGATGCTAAATTGCTTTTTAATAGTTTAAATTAAACGTAAATTAAACATTAAAGTGATTTTTACACCATTTCTGCATTTTGAAATCGCAGCAACAGCTGGAGGTTTGTGGTCCACAGCATGTTACTGCAATGTTTACAGTGCTGATCCTATACTTCCGGGTTTCTTCCCACCGCAGCCTTGCTTTGGTTCTTTAAATACATATACATATATTCATTTATTGTAAATCTGTTCATAGCTAATACACTTGTATATAATGTTCATAGTACATCCATCTGTAAATATCAGAATCAGAATCAGAAAGAGCTTTATTGCCAGGTATGTTCACACATATGAGAAATTTGTTTTGGTGACAGAGCTTCTACAGTGCAACAGGATAACAGAGACAGGACAAAAACAGATAATAAATATACTTAAAAAAAAAAATAGAAGTAAGTAGTGAGTGCAAATATACAGATTGACAAGTGTATGTGCATGTTTATTACTATATACAACGTTATATGTGCAGCTGTTATGTGCAAATTGGCATGTAAGTGTGTGGTTAAATAAGTGTATGTGTATAAAAGTGTATAGCAAGTAGTGATGTTGGCTCCACAATTATTATCATCAAGTGTACATGAGATGGATTGCCTGAGGGAAGAAACTGTTTCTGTGTCGGGCTGTTCTGGTGCGCAGTGCTCTGTAGCGTCGACCAGAAGGTAACAGTTCAAAGAGGCAGTGTGCTGGGTGTGAGGGGTCCAGAGTGATTTTGGCAGCCCTCCTGCACGCTCTGGATAAGTACAGTTTTGGGGAGTAGGAAGGGTTGTACCAGTGATTCGCTCAGCAGTCCGAACTATTCGACGTAGTCTTTGGAGATCGTATTTAGTAGCTGAGCTAAACCAGACAGTTATTGATGTGTATTGATGTAAATATTACCATAGTATTTCTACAACTGCACTTTATAACTTATACCTGTATCCTGCACTTGCTGCTATTGAACTGCTGGCTAGACCGAAACTGCATTTCGTTGCCTAGTACTTGTACAGGTGTAATGACAATAAAGTTGAATCTAATCTAAAATGGCGGCCGCATGAAGTAAGCGTGTTGCTCATCCCTGCAAATCTTGTCATGTAGAGTGTTGTTAGGACATGCGGTTACAATATAACCTGCACACCAAATGTTATTGTTCATAATATTTATATTATTTGCTAATTAATAACCACCTCATGTGGAACTCTGAATCCGAGTCTCATTTCGGAGTCTGCTACTGTCCACCAGAGGTCACATTTTGGTCACGGACACATACTTTCAGAGCCTTTCTGACTGGCTGAATTGAAATACATGGTTTTCTATCAAGGCAACTCAGGGTTCTGAAATCTAATTGGCTAAAGTGGAAGTAGGCGGGTTAAAAGAACCAAAACAAAGACAGCTGCTCTGTAACTTATATTTTCAAAGCAGAATATCTGACTTCAGCATTGTTTTACAGATGAACAAGAATGTTCACTTTATGTTCAGCATGTTTCTTAAATATCTGCAAATATATTATGGTATTTGTATGCTTTAGAAGAGTCAAAAACTTACATACAGCACCTTTAAATATTATAGCAGTATGTTGACTTTCTCAAGCCAACACAATTAAAGATGCCACAACATTTCTGGCCTTGGCTTTCTACAATAACCTGGTGTTCCTGGCTCTCTTCACAAACGCTATTCACATAATCCTCACAGCTGATTTGTTATTCATTTTTTATTTAAAACAAACAAAGTCCTGCCGTGACACCAGTAATCCAGCACATCAAGTATCGGTAACAGCATAAAGGCGAAGCGTCGGGGCTTTAATTACATGCGCAAATAAAGAGCCGGCAAAGTGCAGGGATTACCATGTTTGCTTGAATATGTTGGTTTTTGTTTTTGAAATGTTGTGCTGGATTTGGTCCAGCGTGCAGTGACTTTACATCTGCTGGCGGAGATACAGCTGCCTGTGGAGGAGCAGCTCTGGATAAAACACACTGTGGAGACGTCTGATGCGCTCTGGACACTATGGAGAAGGCCTGCATTACGGATAGTATACAGATCGTTTAGGAATGTTTAGAATGCATCCTGAACATATTTAAACAGCTTTTATTTAAAGCTCCTCTGAAGTCCCTACTGAAAAAAACTGCTTAAACCAGCCTAGGTTGGTTGGCTGGTTTTAGCTGGTCGACCAGCCTGGTTTTAGAGGGGTTTTGGCCATTTCCAGGCTGGTTTCCAGCCATTTCCAGCCTGGTTTTAGCTGGTCAGGCTGGGAGATGACCAGCTAAAACCAGCTTGACCAGCCTAGCCTGGCTGGGAGCCCAGCCAAAACCAACTATGTCCAGCTTAAACCAGGCTGGTCAGGCTGGTTCTAGCTGGATTTAACTGGTCATTTTCCAGCCTGACCAGCTAAGACCAGGCTGGAAATGACTGGAAACCAGCCTGGAAATGGCCAAAACCCCTCTAAAACCAGGCTGGTCAACCAGCTAAAACCAGCCAACCCGCCTAGGCTGGTTTAAGCTGGATTTTTCAGCAGGGGTGCTTTCAAATATGCATTTTTAAGAGGGTGGGACATATAGCTCCTCCCCTTTAAAAAAAAACTGCCAGTAGTGTTTTGTGTCATCACTGCTCTGCCAGTCAGAGTTGTTTAGCTCAAGCGACTTTGATGGGAAACTGAAGTAGAAAGTGATGTGAATAAAACAAGCGTTCCATGTTTATATCAGTTTCATATCTTCTAAATGCAAATTTTGTCAATGTTTAGGGGCACACTAGTTTATAGATATCCTAAAAAATTCATAATTCTGATACTAACAAAAACTTTATTTTAATTTCATGAGACTTTTAAGCATATATTAATAATAATAATAATAATAATAATAATAATAATAATAATAATAATAATAATAATAATAATAATAATAATAATAATTTATTCCACCGCTTCACCCCCCTCCCTGCTCCTCAGCTTTTTGGTACAGTCGGAAATTATGAATATTTAAAATCTGTAAAATTTGTAATAAAAACTTTTTACATTTACTGAACACTATTTGTAAATTCATAACACAATTTGTGAATTTACAAGCAAAAATCATAAACATTTGCCCAAATGAATTGGATGTTTGGATTTCTGAGTTGTCTTTTGAATTTACGAATTGGATTTGTGCATTTACGAATTGTGTTTTGAATCTACAAATTTAATTAGTATATTTATGAATTGCGTTTTTGAGTTTACAAATTTTATTTATGTATTTACCAATTGTTTTGAATTTATGAATTTAATTTAAATATTTATCAAACGTGTTTTGAATTTATGAATTAAATTTGAATATTTATCAAACATGTTTTAAATTTATGAATTAAATTAGCATATTTATGAATTGCGGTTTGAATACATGAATTACATTTGAATGTTTATGAAATGTGTTTTGAATTTACAAATCGTGTTTTGAGTTTACGAATCGAATTAGCGAATTTATAAACTGTGCTTTGAATTTATGAATTTATGACTCATAAAATCTGCATATTTATGAATTGTGTTTTGAATTTACGAATTTAATTTGCATATTTATGAATTGTGCTTCGAACTTACAAATTGTGTTTTGAATCTACAAATTGAATTAGCACATTTATGAATTGTGTTTTGAATTTACGAATTGAATTTGCATATTTATGAAATGTGTTTTGAATTTACGAATTTAATTTGCATATTTATGAATTGTGTTTTGAATTTACGAATTGAATTTGCATATTTATAAAATGTGTTTTGAATTTACGAATTGAATTTGCATATTTATGAAATGTGTTTTGAATTTACTAATTGAATTTGCATATTTATGAATTGTGTTTTGAATTCACGAATTGAATTTGCATATTTATAAATTGTGTTTTGAATTTGCAAATTGTGTTTTGAGTTTACGAATCAAATTTGCGAATTTATGAATTGTGTTTTGAATTTATGAGTAGAATTTATGAAATTATGAATTGTTTTGAATTTACGAATTGAATTTGCATATTTATGAATTGTGCTTCGAACTTACAAATTGTGTTTTGAATCTACAAATTGAATTTGCATATGTATGAGCTGTGTTTTGAATGTATTAATTGATTTGTGTATTTATGAATGGTGTTTTGCATTAACAAATTCAATTTTGTAAATGTGAATTGCGTATGAATTTTATTTTTGTAAATGTATTATTTTTGAGACTGATCTGGCTCCATATATAAGCCATATCCCCAAATATAATCTATTTCGATACATCATGTGAGAAGGAATAAGCCAGCTGATGCATTGAAACATCAGTTGGCTCATCGCAGCAGTTGTGAATGGAGTTCCAGACGGCCAATGGCTGCGTCCATCGCCAGTCAATCGGCACAAAAATTTGGCGGAGCTCAACAATTGCAGTTGCCACATTTATCCACCTCATTTATCAGCAGGCATATTCGGCAGCTGGACAAATTCCATCATAAATTATAGTCTATTACTTTACAAGAATCCCTTCGAATTACCCTGCAAGAGAATGATAGTCGGTGCATCTGCATGGCAACAACCTGTGTTGCCTTTTTATCATGCAGGTATATATAAGTTGTGGTTACAGGGTGTGAACGCATCCATGCAGGACCCTGATTTATTAAGGCATTTGCATGTAAAAAGTTGCTGTAATTGACACTGGCGGCACCGTATTAAAATACGGTCGGCACAATAACGCCGGAGACCTTTCCATTTGCGCATGAAAACAAATCGGACTGCACCTGAGCAGAAAATAAATCCTGACTTGTAAGTAAATACATGTAATTGAAGCAGCGGACTGTTGAAAATGCATCAGGAGCAGGGCTCTTTCTGTTATGAGGATATTTATCTTCTCCTGCCGACAAAAAAAAAGGCCAGGGGAATGAGAAGGCAGCGGTGTGCTTCTGTTTGAGCATGTGCAGAATGAACATATGCATGACAATTGATCTTTCACTAATTTCAGCCAATTTCTTTTCAATTGAGCCTTGTGTAAGATCTTACATTGGATTGGAATCTCTTTATTGTCCCAGAGGGGCAATTTGATTCACAGCAATAGCTGACACAATACAAATACACATTCATGGCCAGTGGCGGTTCAAGACCAGAGTGACTATGGGGCCAGGCAGGGGCCACTTGTACTTTTAGGGGGCACACTTTAACATATATCACAAACTACTTAAACCAGGCATGTCCAAGCTCGGTCCTGGAGGGCCGTGTCCTGCAAAGTTTAGTTCCAACCCCAATTAGACACACCTGGGCTAGCTAATCAAGCACTTACTAGTCTTTCTAGAAACATCCGTGCAGGTGTGTTGAGGCAAGTTGGAGCTAAAATCTGCAGGACACCGGCCCTCCAGGACCGAGTTTGGACACCCCTGACTTAAACAATTATTCGTTATAGTGATTTTTTTCTTGCTTCAGTCTTCATAAACAAGTTAAACAATTAAATAACTTAAATAACTTAAATTAACATGGAAGATTATTTTGAGTTTATTTCTAACATTCAAGAACTTCAAGGCCCATTTTTGCACTTGTAAACTTTAACAGATACAGTTGAAGTCAATTTATTTTGCTCTCCCTTTAATTTAAAATAATGTTTTTCAAGTGCTCTTTAACAAACCAAGCACATTTTTCACAGTATTTTCTATAAAACAAAAATAATTCTTCTGGAGTCATAATAAGTCTTATTTCTTATAGTTTATTTCTTGAATAAAATCAGTTTTTAATAATAATAATAATTTTAAAAAACTATTTTATTTTCATATAACTTTTAAGAAACAGTTTAATGTGCTTTCTATGGGTATAAAAAAACTTCTCCATTGTAAGTTGAATTTACACACACTCATAACATTTGACAGCCTGTCACAGATACAAATGTAATATTATTGAGGGGAAAATAAAGTGATATCAGTCCAGCAGTGATTAATAAAAGCATTTCATTCTTTGACATTTACCAACACACTGCTGATGAACATCACTTATTTAATTGGCGCTACCCCATAATGCAGCGGTCACCAATCTCGGTCCAGGAGGGCCGGTGTCCCTGCAGGGTTTAGCTCTAACTTGCCTCAACACACCTGCCTGGTTGTTTCAAGTTTACCTAGTAAGACCTTGATTAGCTTGTTCAGGTGTGTTTGATTAGGGTTGGAGCTAAAATCTGCAGGACACCGGACCTCCAGGAACAAGTTTGGTGACCCCTGCTATAATGCTTTATTTTTTATCAATTTAATTCGATTTTCTACACAATAGAGAGAGAAAAAACACTTGTTTTACTGATTGGATAGCCAGTTTATTGGCATATTCACTTTGTCTATACTAAAATTGAGCATTTATGAACAGAAATCGCCTTTGTGATTGCTAATCTTTTAATATAGAAAGCTATTATTTTCTCACTCAGTAGTTATGACTTCTCATTTAAGTATTTCTGTGTTTGGAATTTGGAAGGAAGGTGACTGTTTGACTGAAAAAAAGAGATATAACAAGCAAGTAGCATGACAAAAATCCTGCAAACCTCTACTAGACATTAGCTGAAAGGATGTGACACTGAGCATAGGAAGAAAAAAAGCAAGAGACCCCTGGGAAATCTGAGAAGAGGTCACAAGTACAACAAGTCACTCTCAGGCAATACTTTGGCTTCTATTGATTTCCTTCTTCGGAGATCATCAATTATTCAAATATATTGTCTGAAAAATTAATCACCGCTTAAAAGTCGGCTACTTTTCACTTAGAAGGGTCACTAACCTCTAACAACAACAAAAAAAAAAGTCCAGGAATGGCAACCGTGAGTAACCCAACTGACTCATTGTTAATGCAGCGGATCAGGTTCACACGAGGGTCACATCATCTCTGTCAGGGTATACGGGAAGTCTTTTAATCTGGGATTAATCAATAGGAATTGGATATGCACACAGTATTTGATGATTATTAACTGCTGCAATGATTGAGATGTATCAGACACACAATTAATTGCGATATTTAACCAATAATGACAAAAAAAAAATCATTGGATTTATGAAGTGTGCCTCACACAGGTGAGTGGGCTTGACAAACCACCTGTAGAAACACTCTTCTCTCTATATACAGTTGAAGTCTGAATTATTAGCCCTCCTGAATTGTTTTTCCCCAAATTTCTGTATAACAGAAAGATTTTTTTGGTAAACAGTGATCTAGTCTACCCACCCATAGACCCTCCATCATAATAAAAGTAGTCAAAGGTGTCTCTCTTGTCTACTTGTGAACCGATCAATCAAAACAGATCTTAAAAGTCATATATTTTACAGATTTTGGTAAGAGAGTAAAATGAAAAACACTGAAACACACTCTCTGATCACAGTAAGAGGTAGTGATATAACTGCGAGTCACAATTTGGATGGGTGTTTTGGCAGCTCCGTCTGCTTCAGCTTGGTTATTTTGTAAACACGATGCCACCATCGGTACCCAGTGTTCCCATAAACATCAGTCAGACAGTCTGGCGTAATTTCATTTTGTTTGGAATAAACACAAGTGTATTCCCTCAGACTGATTACATGCCCTCCGAGTCTTTCTGCTTGACTCCCACTTTGATGAAATGGCAGGCACTTAATGATGCAGTTGATTTTTACCGCTTGAAGATCAGAGGGAAGTGCGGCTGGATTGCGGAGAAGAATCAGCCCCATATCAGCCGCTCCTCCAACAAGGACGCGGCTATGAATAAGTCATATAGGCTGCAGCAGGAAGAGAATCTGCCAGGAACTAATTACAGCCTTCTCTGTTAATGGGACTACAGACAAAAAAAAAAGTTTTACGCAGAGTTCATTTTGTACAATCCTGCTGTAAACTCCATAATTATGGCCTTTCTCATTATTTCGGGGTTTGGGAATAGGACAGGAATAGGCCTCGTAAAGACCTCTGCTTGGAGAGTGATAAGAAAGTACACTTAATGTTTGGTGCAGACTACACAATGTCAGTGTGATTTTTGATTGATTCATTTTCCTTTGGCTTAGTCTCCATTTCAGAGGTCACCACAGAGGAATGAACTGCCAACTATTCCAGTTTATGTTTTAAGCAGCGGATGCCCTTCCAGCAACAACCCAGTACTGGGAAACACCACAGCCAATGTCGTTGGACAGTAGGGGAAACCAGAGCACTCGGAGTAAACCCATTCCAACATGGGGAGAACATGCAAACTTCACACAGAAATGGACTCGAACCAGCGACCTTCTTGCTGTGAGGTGACAGTGCTAACCATTGAGCCACCAAGCCGCCAATGTGTATCTTCAGAGCAAAAAATAAAGCAAAAAATTTGCTTTTACATCATTTTAATTTGGCATTCCAACAATATAATCCCACTCTGAAATGATTCTGGTGTCATCACTTACACTGTTAGACTTTGCTGCAATTTTACAGCTATTTACTGTAAAAACGCCCAGTAAAATACCACATATATTCTTTACAGTCATGTACTGTAATATGCAGTGCATTCTGATTCCTTTTGAAACTCTTACAGTAACTTACTGCATATTGCGGTATTGTACTGTAATCAAAGAAATCAAGCACTGCTATTGTAGACTAAATTTGACACTTGTTTGGGATTTCATTCAATTCTAAATACTAAATATAATGGTTTTGTACTGCTAGTGTAAAATGTAAATAAATTACAGTAAAGATACTGTAAAAATTGTCATACTGTAAAATTAAAATGTGGGTATTTCACCATAAAATGAAGTTGTGGTAAACCCATTTTAATGTAAAGTAAAAATGCAGCAGTGCAATGCTACTGTAAAACACATTTACCAGTAAGTTACTGTAAAGCGGCAGTTGCAGTAACTTTCTGTCAACATTGTAAAAATCCAAACAAATAAATGACAGTAAAAATTGTCATAAAAGTTGTCATACTGTAAATTTAAAATGTGGGTATTTTACTATAAAAAGAAGTTGCGGTAAGCCTATTTTACTGTAAAAATTAAATTGCGGTAGTGCAATGCTACTGTAAAACACATTTACTAGTAAGTTACTGTAAAGAGGCAGTTGCAGTAACTTGCTTGCAACAGTGTTAAAATACTTACAAAAAATTACAGTAAAAATACTGTAAAAATTGTCATGTGGGTATTTTACCATAAAAAAGTTGTGGTAAGCCTATATTACTGTAAAATGAAATTGTGGTAGTGCAATGCTACTGTTAAACACATTTACTAGTAAGTTACTGTAAAGAGGCAGTTGCAGTAACTTGCTGGCAACAGTGTTAAAATACAAGAAAATATGTAACAAGTTACAGTCATATTTCTCTGTGTAAACTGCTTATTTTGCTGCTTGATATTGCTGATAAATCGGTGCTTTTGAAAACACTATTGCTTGGGTTTAGGGAAGGGGGTGGGGGTATTGGTCGGTCAGTCAGTTGATCAGTCAGTCAATAGCGGCCTCTGGTGGATTCACGCGAGAAGAACAGGCACGACTGGCACTCGCAAGAGAAATTTGAGACTGTCAGTTGGGTTTAGGGAAGAGGGTGGGCACTGGCCAATCGGTGCTTTTGAAAACACTGTCGGTTGGGTTTAGGAACGGGGTGGATGGGTCAATGGGTGCTTTTGGAAACAACATCGGTTGGATTAGGGAATGGAGTTGGGGTATCGGGCAGGCCTGGCACTCGTGAGAGAAATTTGAGATCCCAAAAAATTTACACAGCAGCCTCTGGTGAATTCATAAAAGCAAAATCTGCAAAATACGCACCTCCTGGGACATATTTGGTGCTCTCCAGAAATGTATACAGGGGTATGTTTTCATGTGTTCTGCAGGAGAAATAGCTTCACTGTTTAATATACTCCTTATTTCTTATTCAGAATCTGAAGTCTCGTGTACGCATACACATCAAATTTTCATTTCTTTTCACTAAATATCACGGAATGGCTAAATATATTATAAAAATATATCATAATCTTCATCTACTTCCCATTTTTTTGTCATTTTTTTTGTCAACTACTCTGAGTTTCACACTTAAAATACAACCCCTAACACCCACCTATCTGTTATCCACCTCAATGAGCGACACTTTAGTGCGAAGGGGCTTAAGATTGATTAGCCAAAGATTCGTTTTCAGACCACTTTGTTTAATTGTATGACTCGATTTGGCTGAGACGAATTGTGGGGAACAGAATGAGAGAAACAGAGGAAGGGTGAAAAAAAAGGAGCTTGCAAAATCAAGAACGTTAAATATTGAAGTAGTTGCCGGAGGGCTAATGGGATTAACAATGCAAGAAAACAGCCCCGCATGAGCCCACGCAGTTAAACCCACCTTCAAACACACTCATTATGGAGAAATTGGCTTTGGGAGGGGGGATCTGAGTGTCTTTCTGAGGTCAGTTACTGTAATATGACCATATATACAGTTTAAGTCAGAATTATTTGCCCCCATGTATATATTTTTCTGTTTAATAGTTTTAATGTGCTCAAATTTAAAAGTGCCTGTAAGAAATCTAGCAGCTGCGTTTTGAACCACTTATAGGTGATTTAGACTCACCGGCCACTTTATTAGGTACACCTGTCCAACTGCTTTTTTTACGCAAATTTCTAATCAGCCAATCATAGCAGCAACTCAATGCATTTAGGCATGTAGATATAGTCAAGATGATCTGCTGTAGTTCAAACAGAGCATCAGAATGGGGAAGAAAGGGGATTTAAGTGACTTTGAACATGTCATGGTTGTTGGTGCCAGATGGGCTGGTCTGAGTATTTCAGAAACTGCTGATCTACTGGGATTTTCATGCACAACTATCTCTAGGGTTTACAAAGAATGGCCCGAAAAAGAGAAAATATCCAGTGAGCGGCAGTTCTGTGGGCACAAATGCCTTGTTGATGTCAGAGGTCAGAGGAGAATGGCCAGACTGGTTCCAGCTGATAGAAAGGCAACAGTAACTCAAATAACCACTCGCTACAACCGAAGTCTGCAGAAGAGCATCTCTGAACACACAACACGTCCAAACTTGAGGCGATGGGCTACAGCAGCAGAAGACCACACCGGGTGCCGCTCCTGTCAGCTAAGAACAGGAAACTGAGGCTACAATTCACACAGGCTCACCCAAACTGGACAATAGAAGATTGGAGAAACTGATGAGTCTTGATTTCTGCTGGTCGGGTCAGAATTTGGCATCAATAACATGAAAGCATGGATCCATCCTGCCTTGTATCAACAGTTCAGGCTGGTGGTGGCGGTGTAATGGTGTGGGGGATATTTTCTTGGCATATTTGGGACACATTAGTACCAACTGAGTATCGTGTCAACACCACATCCAACCTGAGTATTGCTGCTGACCATGTCCAATCTTTTATGACCACAGTGTCCCCATCTTCTGATGGCTACTTCCAGCAGGATAACGCACCATATTATAAAGCATGTATCATCTCAGACTGGTTTCTTGAACATGACAAGTTCACTGTACTGAAATGGCCTCCACAGTCACCAGTTCTCAATCCAATAGAGCACCTTTGGGATGTGGTGGAATGGGAGATTCGCATCATGGATGTGCAGCCGACAAATCTGCAGCAACTGTGTGATGCTATCATGTCAATATGGAGCAAAATCTCTGAGGAATATTTCCAGTACATGGATAAAGGCAGGTCTGATGACAAAAGGGGGTCTAACCCGGTACTAGTAAGGTGTACCTAATAAAGTGGCTGGTGAGTGTATGTAGGATTGACCAACACCTATAGATTGAGTTGTAGCAGTCCAGACGTAAAGATATAAATGCATGTATTACTCTCTCAAATTCATTCATCCATTCATTTTCCTTCAGGTTAATCCCTTATTTATCAGAGGTCGCCACAGTGGAAAGAACTGCCAAATATTTCAGCATATGTTTTTACGCAGCGGATGCCCTTCCAGCCACAACCCAGTACTGGGAAACACCCATACACACTCACATTAAACTCATACACTACAGCCAATTTAGTTAATCCAATTCACCTATAGCGCATGTGTTTGGACTGTGGGGGAAACCGGAGCATCCGGAGGACACCCATGCCAACACGGGGAGAACATGCAAACTCGAAACTAAAATGACAACAGGCCCAGCCAGGACTCAAACCAGTGACCTTCTTGCAGTGAGGCGACAGTGCTAACCACGGAGTCACTGTGCCGCCCCCTTTCGAATTCAGCAGGGGTAAAAAGCCTTTGACTCTCTCTCTCTCTCTCCTCTTATGCTGTAAAATGTATACAGAGTGGTTCTCATCGTTGACCAGCACTTGATGCAAACTCTCATGTCTGCTTCTCAGTCTTCATATTTCACCATCTCTCCTCAATTAGCCGCAGTGATTGCTGTGTGTCATTCAGAATGTGAGGTACATCTTGACTTGAACTCATTTAGTCTCGCTGTCTCCATTAATGAAATCCAACAGCAGTATAAATAATTGATGCTACATTCTCATGTTTTATGCACCAGGTTCTATTTGATGAATTATGCTTTTTTACCACATTTAGCTAAGTGTCTCAATTACATCTGCGCTCAGCCTGTAATTTTTTGAGACAGACTATTTTTTATATATTTTATATATATATATACACACACACAGTTGAAATCAGAATAATTATCCCTCCCCAATTTCTGTTTAGCGGAATGAAGATTTTTTTTCAACACATTTCTAATCATAATAGTTTTAATAACTAATTTCGAATAACATCTAATTTCTTTTTGTCTTTTCCGTGATGACAGCACATCATATATTACTGGATATTTTTCAAAATACTAGTATTTAGCTTAAAGTGACATTTAAAGGCTTAACTAGGTTAATTAGGCAGGTTAGGGTAATTAAGCAAATCATTGAATAACAGTAGCCGCGTTTCCACTATCGCGCCTAAAGCGAGCGAGCCAGGGCGAGCCAAGGCCAGTCGCGTTTCCACTATCACTTCCGGGGCATAATCGGGCCAAAGCGGGGCTTCCTTGGGGCCAGCGTCCGGCCTTTTTCGGCCCGCCGAATACCTTGGGCCAAGGAGGGCCAACTGGGGCTTCGGGGCGAGGTTACGTACAAAGGCGAAGTTTTCCTATCAGGTAAAGAGGAGACAAGATGTTTTCTTCCCTTACATTTGTTTTGCTATCGCGCTTGATCAACTCACTAAGAAGAAGAAAAAAAATCTGTCTTCGAAGTAAATGCCGCCGAACTCGAATGTCCTTATCCAGGGATCGCTGTCTGGCCTTACACCAACAGACCACAAACAGTAAAAAAGCAATCGCTTCGGTGTTCTCCATCTTCCAGCTCTCGTAGTGATGCCAGGTTGTGTTTGTGGTTATAATTTGAGTTTTTTGTTCCTGCTGAAGTGGGCGGGTTGTGTGACGGGCTGCGAGCAACTAGCCCGACAGTGGATACGCGACATGATTTCGGCCTCATTTCTCAACCTCCCGGGCTATTGGCCCGGCCTGGCCCGATTAAAGCCCTGGCTCGCACTGGCCCGATAGTGGAAATGCGGCTAATGGTTTGTTCTGTAGACCAGTGTTTCCCAACCCTGTTCCTGTGACACCCTGGGTTTCCCAACCCTGTGACAAGGGTGAGTAAATGATGACAGAATTTTCAGTTTTGACTTATCAACAGGGCCGAGTTTAGAAAATCACCTAATCTCCAAGCAAATCAAAGTATCATTTAAGACCTGAGATGATTTTAAAGACTGATTGTAGGAAAAAATGAAGTATTTTATAAGCCTATTGTTGGAGACCTAAAAAAACCAAACGAGGATTCTACAAAAGTAGGGCAGCTGAAATGGCATCCTTCCACTAGAAACAAAGTCACTGACAGTGAAAACACTCAGCAAGACAAGGGAATTTGAGTATATGTATAACACATCTGACATAAATAATATACTTTAAAATACACAGCTATGCATAAAATAAAGCTTTTGCTCACTTAATTGCAATGCTGTGAAAATGTACTGTGGTTTAATAATCTATTACTAATGCAATTAGCTTACCTTCAGCTTTTGAACTCACAAACAGAACATCAATACGTCTTTAGTAAAGTAACTAATTCAAATTTTCATTAGAAACAAGCATCATGTGTTTAAATTAACCCATTTAGGCAAACTAGTTACGAATTCTTATGCATTTGTTGTTTTGTTTGAATAAAAAAAGAACACATTTGCCAGTAAGTTACTGTAAAGCGGCAGTTGCAGTGACTTACTGTCAACATTGTAAAAATGCATACAAATAAATTACAGTAAAAATTGTCATACTGTAAAATTAAAATGTGGGTATTTTACTATAAAAAGAAGTTGTGGTAAGCCTATTTTACTGTAAAATTAAATTGCGGCAGTGCAATGCTACTGTAAAACACATTTATTAGTAAGTTACTGTAAAGAGGCAGTTGCAGTAACTTGCTGGCGACAGTGTTAAAATACATACAAAAAATTACAGTAAAAATACAGTAAAAATTGTCATGTGGGTATTTTACCGTAAAAAAAAGTTGTGGTAAACCTATTTTACTGTAAAATGAAATTGTGGTAGTGCAATGCTACTGTAAAACACATTTACCAGTAAGTTACTGTAAAGCGGCAGTTGCAGTAACTTGCTGTCAACATTGTAAAAATGCATACAAATAATTACAGTAAAAACTGTCATAAAAGTTGTCATACTGTAAAATTACAATGTGGGTATTTTACTATAAAAAGAAGTTGCGGTAAGCCTATTTTACTGTAAAATGAAATTGTGGTAGTGCAATGCTACTGTAAAACACATTTACCAGTAAGTTACTGTAAAGCGGCAGTTGCAGTAACTTGCTGTCAACATTGTAAAAATGCATACAAATAATTACAGTAAAAACTGTCATAAAAGTTGTCATACTGTAAAATTACAATCTGGGTATTTTACTATAAAAAGAAGTTGCGGTAAGCCTATTTTACTGTCAAATTAAATTGCGGCAGTGCAATGCTTCTGTAAAACACAGTTACTAGTAAGTTACTGTACAGAGGCAGTTGCAGTAACTTGCTGGCAACAGTGTTAAAATACACACAAATAAATTACAGTAAAAATACTGTAAAAATTGTCATGTGGGTATTTTACCATAAAAAAAGTTGTGGTAAACCTAATTTACCTCCTTCCACTAGAAACAAAGTCACTGACAGTAAAAACAATCAGCAAGACAAGAGAATTTAAGTATATGTATAACATATCTGACATAAATAATACACTTTAAAATATGCAGCTATGCATAAAATAAAGTTTTTGCTCACTTAATTGCAACGCTGTGAAAATGTACTGTGGTTTAATAATCTATTACTAATGCAATTAGCTTAACTTCAGCTTTTGAACTCACAAACAGGACTTACATCAATACATCTTTAGTCAAGTAAATTTTCATTAGAAACAAGCATCATGTGTTTAAATTAACCCATTTAGGCAAACTAGTTATGAATTCTTGTGCATTTGTTGTTTTGTTTGAATAAAAAAAGAACACATTTACCAGTAAGTTACTGTAAAGCGGCAGTTGCAGTGACTTACTGTCAACATTGTAAAAATGCAAACAAATAAATTACAGTAAAAATTGTCATACTGTAAAATTAAAATGTGGGTATTTTACTATAAAAAGAAGTTGCAGTAAGCCTATTTTACTGTAAAATTTAATTGTGGTAGTGCAATGCTACTGTAAAACACAGTTACTAGTAAGTTACTGTAAAGAGGCAGTTGCAATAACTTGCTGGCAACAGTGTTAAAATACATACAAAAAATTACAGTAAAAATACTGTAAAAATTGTCATGTGGGTATTTTACCGTAAAAAAAAGTTGTGGTAAGCCTATTTTACTGTAAAATGAAATTCCAGCAGTGCAATGCTACTGTAAAACAAATTTACCAGTAAGTTACTGTAAAGCGGCAGTTGCAGTAACTTGCTGTCAACATTGTAAAAATGCATACAAATAATTACAGTAAAAACTGTCATAAAAGTTGTCATACTGTAAAATTACAATGTGGGTATTTTACTATAAAAAGAAGTTGCGGTAAGCCTATTTTACTGTCAAATTAAATTGCGGCAGTGCAATGCTTCTGTAAAACACAGTTACTAGTAAGTTACTGTACAGAGGCAGTTGCAGTAACTTGCTGGCAACAGTGTTAAAATACACACAAATAAATTACAGTAAAAATACTGTAAAAATTGTCATGTGGGTATTTTACCATAAAAAAAGTTGTGGTAAACCTAATTTACCTCCTTCCACTAGAAACAAAGTCACTGACAGTAAAAACAATCAGCAAGACAAGAGAATTTGAGTATATGTATAACACATCTGACATAAATAATACACTTTAAAATACGCAGCTATGCATAAAATAAAGTTTTTGCTCACTTAATTGCAACGCTGTGAAAATGTACTGTGGTTTAATAATTTATTACTAATGCAATTAGCTTACCTTCAGCTTTTGAACTCACAAACAGGACTTACATCAATACATCTTTAGTCAAGTAAATTTTCATTAGAAACAAGCATCATGCGTTTAAATTAACCCATTTTGGCAAACTAGTTACGAATTCTTATGCATTTGTTGTTTTGTTTGAATAAATAAAGAACATGAGGATTTACCCCAGCCTAAAACCATAATCCACTATACATGTAAATATTTATAATGCATTTAAATGTATTACTTTAAAATGTACAGTAATATTAATTATAAGCAACTGCATCACATTGGTCTGAAAATGACATGGCAAGTTTTTATAATTGTATTTTTACACTGTTATAAGTTGTGTGAATTGCAAACAAATAAAATAAAAAAAGTGCAAAATGAGATATAAAACACACCTTAAATCACATTTGAAGCAATAACAATAATAGCATGAACAAAAGAACAAAAATCAGGTTTGAACAATAATTGGATTGTGAGCTTAAGACAGGCCATAAAATGGAAAAAGATCTGCTGGTGTTGAAATAATTTGGTAAAACTTATATTAAACTATAATTAAACAGTATTTTATTACCTGCACATTATTAAGATATTGTCTGTAAAAGTACAGGTTCTGCATGAACTTATTCTACATCCCTAATCCTAGCCAATACCTAAACCTACCTTAATAACCATTAATACGCAGCAAATTAGGAGTATATTGAGGTAAAATGTGGAGTTAATGGTTTGTTAATAGCAAGAATTGTACCTTAAAATAAAGTTTGACCAGTTACTTTTACTCAGAAGTTGGTATATTAAAAAAAGACAGATTACACTTTAATTTAATGTACAATTCGGGCTATTAACAAACCATTAACTAAGACTTTTATCCCAATAAACTACTAATTAGCTTCTTATTAATAGTTAGCAAAGACATTGTGTTTAGGTATAAGATCATCCTTCATAAGTGCTAATAAACAGTTAATACCTTAAGTAATAAGCCAGTAGTAAATAGCATGAATTGTTACACTGTAAAAAATTATTTGTTCACTCAACTTAACTTAGTTAAGTCATTTTGTTTCATTGGCTCAGTTAAGTTGTATTGACTTAATTCTCTAAGTTTTCTCAACTTAAAGTGTTTAGTTGACAGAGTTAAATAATTGACCCAACTACTTATTTCAAGTTAACTGGAATTGCAAAGTTTATTTTTAATAGGTAAAATTACATTATCAAATATGAACTTGCCAAGTTTAGTTCAAATACATTAACTTATATTTTCAAGTTCACTGAACTTAATCTAGCAGATTTTCTCAATTAGAAGCAGAACATACAACAAAATACATTACACATTTTATTAAAGGTCTTTACTCCCAATTTAGCAATTACACACAATGCACTTACAATATAATTGTCTTTAGAAATATTTTTTTTTCTTATGAAGTATTTTTTACAAAGTAATTTTAAAGTAAAAGTAATCTCAAGAGGAGAATGTTTTTCTTTAAATAACCGTACCACTCTAAAATACACAACTAACACTGGTTCTTGGAAAACAAATGACACCAGAACTTGGAAGATTATAAAATCTGATCTCAACATCTTTATTTTAATGTATTTTTAAGTTTGCACTGCAGATATCTGCTCTGATGTTCATTAACAGTTTCTGACTTCCAGCAGTCATCCCTCTGTTCTGTTCAATAAAAAAATCGTAACATTTCTTCGTTTACATTACAAAATCTAAACACTAAAGCTAAAAAAAAATAAACAACATGAGTACACCAAATATTATCAACCTACAAATCCTTACTTGCGTGATGGCACTGCTTAAACTTTTAGTGTCTTTAGTGTTACTCCACGAAAGAAAGAAAGAAAGAAAGAAAGAACACATTGAATGACGTGGTATATTTTGACATAGATAGTTGATCGTAAGACACTCCTAAACGCAACCCCGGCTCATTATTGATACGTACCACCAGCCTGATCTCACGAGAAAACGTAAGAATTTTAGGTTTTGTCAGTTTAGTGGCTAATTCGTACGAGTTCATTCGTACGAAATTGTACGATTTTAAAAAGGAGGCGTGGCCCTGAACCCCACCCCTAAACCCAACCGTCATTGGGGGATGAGCAAATCGTACGAATTAGATCGTACGAATTCAAACGAATTAGACACTAAATGAAAAAGTTACGAATTGCCGTGAGATTGTGTTGGTACCACTGTATACATTTCTAGAGATATTAAATATGTCGCAGGAGGTACATTTTTTTTTGCAGTTTTTGTTTTCACGAATCCACTAGAGGCCGCTTTGTATGTTTTTTCAGATCTTAAATTTCTCTCGCGAGTTCCATTTGTGCCTGCTGTTCTCTTGTAAATCCACCAGAGGCCACTGTCGACTGACTGAGCAACCAATACCTCCAAACACCCCCTTCCCTTAACGTAACTGACAATGTATTCAAAAACAATGAAGAAAAAGAAAAGCCCTCACGGCCGCCTGATTTTTACAAAATTTTCAGATTTTACCACGTCCTCACCCTGTTATTTACTTGTTTGTTTTATTTTTTGCCTTTTGTTTTTGTGTTACCTGCTTTCTGCAATCATTCTTTGCCAGACTCGAACACTGTCATCGTGATCAACTCCTCTCTGTGTCTCAAGTCCACCGACGTATGTGACGAGCTACTAGGCAAACTGGTAGTGCAAAAAGAAACATAAGCCGTCTCTGTGTCATACCGCCCCGTAGCATTCGAAATGCAGCTATACGTAGCTCTGGCTACATAAAACGCGCTCTCCAGAAATGTATACGGGGGTACATTTTCACAGTTTCACAATAAACACAGTAAAAATTCTGGGTTACACATAATTCCTTCATGTTGTTCCAACATGAATCGATTAAGTTAACTTTATTAATTTTACAAATTTAAGTATGAACATAAAACAATTAAGTTGTCCCAAAAACCCAAGAATCATGTCGATTCATTTTATTTTAAATAAGTAGTTTAGTTAAACGAGCAGCTAAACAATTTTTTTGAGTGAAGGAAGCTAGTCCAGAAGCCTAGAATGCGAATACCAGCATCCCGACATCATCTTGTGAACCTGTATAACAGTAATGTCAGTCATTTCAACAGGAATAGTATAGGATGCTCTATTGTAATGGTAAAAAGAAATAGGCCAGTGTGACCTTTTGCGTTTGTGGCCCTCATGTAGGCCATACATATGCGCACACACACACAGCTGCGAGTCTGTAACTGGACCAGTTGGTGTGTATATCGATGCTCAATAGGGAACGTTTGGGTCAGAGAGGCACAGGTTTTTTGGAGAGGACGTACTCTAGACAGATGGGCTTCTCAGGAGTGAAGGTAAATCCTGTTTGACTGGCTCTGTGCTGAACGGAGAGAAGCTTAAGAAATCAATTTCAGACCCATTAATCTCCTCTTTTCTGCTCTTGTCATCTGTGGCTCATGTCTAGCCTGTTTTTGTTTAACGCCAGGACTGACATGACACAAATTTCAATTCATTTTTTGATTTTTGACGCAGTTTTGTGAAGTATATCAAGGCTAAATTGATTTGTTTTGGGACAATAAACAGTAAGACTTTACTTGAGGATGTGTTAATGACAAGAATATTATAGTTATCGAAAACGAACGAAAACACGAAAACTAAAATTTTAAATAATTGTCGTTAAGTGAAATAAAAATAAAAACTAGAACTGAGTCTGTATTGTGTACTTAAAAAACTAACTGAAACTAACACATTTTTTTAGCAAAAACCTCCCTCGTTTTCGGCTTTGTAAATGTATATTAAATACATAATCTTACTGTATGCCTTTTAGAAGAAACCCTATTTACTCCACGCTGCAGGTGTTTGACTCGTACCGTCCGGCACCTCAGAGTCTGTAATCCTGTTGCCATTTGCCAGATAGAGCCGGTTCTCCTCCAGTCATCCTCGTTGCTCCCGCGACAAAAACAACGAGTGGACATGACAGCAGCACGGTGATAGCAATAAATAAAGAGACTTAAAACTATTACTTTAAAATGTTTGTGGCTAATAATGGGTTTTATCTCTGTATCGCGATCGCGAATGAATCTTTTTAACCGGATCTTCTAAGTGAACTGGTTGAACTAGTTCACCTAATCGAACTGGATCATTTGAAACGATTCGCGTCTCCAGTAAGCACTCGTCCACAAACTACTTACTTTTTAACAAGCCTAATACCCCCTCTGACTCTAAATAATCCAATATATACTCTTATTCAGTTATTAGAACAGTAACGTTACACTGAGATCAAATTGAGAAGCGGTGAACCGATAATTTAGCGCATGTGATTCAGTGAACCAAGCACAAAACAATACATAACAGCCTGCTGTGACTGAACTAAACTTAAACAACTGCACCGCGGGTAAACCGAGGGCTTAAATGAGAAGATCTGGTGAAAAATCGTAAGTGGATTTCACAACAGAAAATCGTAATGGAATTTAAATAAGTGAATCTCAGTTGGGTTGCAAAACTTCACTGTAAGACATTTTTCAGATCATGGTGATGTTTTAACAGACTGAAATTATAATTGTTGACTACATAATTTTAATATGTTGAGTGCTAACATCCCCAGTAAATATCTGAACTTTCCATCACTACTGTGTAGCTAACCTCAGAAGCAGCCTTGCACACATATTGTACTTAAGGCTGCCGACTTGTGGGCTGTTGTATTTGAATTTGAGGATGGGTAGATGGTAGTGGTCATGTGTCCTCTGAATAAAAACTAGTAAATCTCCCTCTAAAAGCTAATTAAAGCTAACTGAATCTGAAAACAAAAAGTCAAAACGAAATAAAAACTAAAACTAACGAAAAATTCCAAAACTATAATAACCTTGATTGAGATCCAAGCGTCTGGTGTATTTTACAGTGCTGTCTCACGCCAGATTGTAACTTTTTGATTTAGTGGATTATTAATATGGATTTGTATGATCTCAATCGTATTTTTCAGTACATTTTCTCATACTCAATGATGATTGGGTTTAAGGGTGGGGTTTGGTGCAACATATTTTTTTTTAGATACAACTGAATTAGAATTAATTTACATTTCCCCATGAGATCAGGCTGTCTTTTATATGTTCAACTCATGCTTTTTTGGTTCGTTTAAATGAGCCAGATTTCGGTTTTAGGCAGTAACACTGCTGCTAGTGCTTGTAGCTCCGCCCTCTTTCGAAAAGATCACAATCTCATTTGAATTTAAAGGAACCAAATCAGCACAATTTGGATCAATGCCCAAAAGAGTCAGTTTCAGAGAGTTATAAACAATTATTTGTGTTTTTTTTTTTAGCTGAATCTTCATTTACACACTCTTGAGACATCAGAGACTTATTTTACGTCTTATAAAAACTGGCATAGATACCCTTTAACGCGATTTCATGCACGCTTATGGCAAATGTAATTAATTGATTTCATCTTTGCATGTAAAACGACATAACTGAGCGTTAAAGGTGTCATGATACTTTAATGATCACCCTTTCACGTGAAGTGTTACTCTTACAATGTAAAGTGTGCCGTTGCCATTTCAGATGTCTATTTTTTATTCAGGTTGTATTAGTTTGGCCCAAATTTGCATTCTCTTCAACACTACAATATGCTCGCAGCAAAAGCGACGAGACAAAACAGAGCGTTAAAGCGGTGACAACTGCGCAACCAAATTAGCCGAAGCATTTTGTCATGTTGTTGTGACAGTCTGTTGCGCTAGTGCCTAGTCTGCTATTCAGCCGGAGCAAACACACTGACTAATTGGAGGTATTCTGAACTGCCATGTTGTCATATTGATATTCAAAACTTAGTGCTACTATTATCTCGCGGACTGGCAAACAGACAATAAGGGATGTGTCTCCTTTGGAAAGACTTAGAGGATAAAAAACAAACAAGAAAACCTAAAACAAGACCTAAGTGGGAACTCTATTATATAATGTTATACAAACACCTGGTGTATCAAAAATCTCTCACACCTTTGTTCTCACTCTCTCCTTTTATGTTCTTAAAGTTCACATTTTTGCAGCGCTCTCAGTGGTAATCTTAAAGTAAACAATTAATATGTGCAAGTTAATTTACTAACAAAACAAAACAAAAACAAATCAATGTTTGTTTTGATAATCTTCAATTATATTCTGACCACTGGCTACCACTGTCAGTCCTTCTCTGATGATGTCAGTTTGACGGATTAAGTGAAAAAGGCTTAGCCGCGCCCCTATCACCAATAGTATCAACCCAGGCTCATTCTGAGAACGTAGTCCCGTTGACGTTTCTGGAGACTGCGAAATATGTAGCCGGGGGTACGTACGGCTGCATTTCATTTTTTTAAGCGAACGCTGCAGGGCGGTGTGACGCCGTTCCTTTCGGCGCTTGCCGGCCGGCCGCTCGCCTCCGTGTGGAGGGCTTTCCCGCTGCAACCAGTTTGTCCGGTTAGCTCTTCGTGTACTTTGGCGGACTCGAGGCGCAGAGAGGGGTTAACCACGATGACGATGACGATGACGACGATGAGGTTCGAGTCCGGGGAAAAGCGTTTCCAGAAATCAGGTAAGAAAACAAAAACAAAATCCAAAAAATGAAGTGAACAAGTTCATCACAGGGTGAGAATGTGGTCAAAATCCGAAAACGTGGTAAAAATTAGACGAGGGCTTTTCTTTTTCTGGACGGCTTTTGTGAATCGTCGTTGGTTGGGTTTAGGGACGGAGGAGGGTGGGTCAGCCGATTGGCCGGTCGCACGGTCAATCATTCTGTCATCCAGGCAGACAGGCGGAAGGTCGTTCGACAGCGGCCTCTAGGGGGTTTACGCGAGAACGGCGCGGGAAAAAGCGCGCACAGCGGCCTCTCGCGGATTCGCGAAAACAAAAACTGCAAAAATACGTACCTCCCGGGACGTATTTCGAAGTCTCAACAAACGTCCACGGGACTACGTTCTCAGAATGAGCCTGGGTTGAATAGTATACTGTGATTGAAAGATGAGAGGTACAGATTATAAAAGAAAACCCCACCCTCTACTAAATATTTAGGTTACAGAGAATATTTGACTAGTTTACAAAGACTAAGTGGCTTTAGATTCTCATTGTTTCTATGTAATATTGTTTACAAATGCACATGATTTAATGTGTTGTTTTAATATTATGAGAGATTTTTTCTAACTATAACACTCTACACATGCCTAGTTCATAATCTCTTGTTTGTTTGTTTGCTTATTATTTATTGGTAAATATTAAATAATTCTTAATATTATGCATATCTGCTTAAAATGTTTTAATCAATTTAAATATTGGAATTAAATACGCAATTAATTAACTAATGCACATTTTCTTCGTTAATGTATTTAAGCTTAAAAAAAACATTTAAAATCATAATTATGTTTGATTTTTCTATCTATTTATTTTTTATTTATGTTGCCTAAAATTTGGATTTGTCATAAGTTCCATGTTTTCTTTTTCGTTAACAAACGAAAATAAATATGTGGGCTAATGGATGTCTTCAGTAGAGTGTACAACATCGTTTCCTTATCCACAAAAGTAAAGGAGTAAAGTAAAGAGTAAAAGTAAAGATAAAGTAAAGAGGCTGAATGGAGGAGGCTCGTTCTTTATCCTCGTGCTGCAGATGGTTTGTTTAACTGTTTTCCATGCCATGTAAATAGCAAATGCACCATAAATGCACCAAATGTGATGCAACTAACTCTTACATTTACATTTACATTTAGTCATTTAGCAGACGCTTTTATCCAAAGCGACTTACAAATGAGGACAAGGAAGCAATTTACACAACTATAAGAGCAGCAGTGAACAAGTGCTATAGACAGCTTTCAGGTGCGTAAAGGGGGGGGGGGGGGGGTTGGGCTGGGGTCCTGGCCCACAAGGGGGCCTCAGCGAGCTCTGTGGGGGGTTGAGTCATATGTAAAAAATTATTTGATTCGCCTTCAGCAGCTAATAGTAATGACCCAAGTATACTGGACCCAGATGAGGAAGCTCCAAACATTTCGGGTCGCAACACTTGCAATACTGGAAACACGAAATGCAGGAAATACCAAGATAGCTACTAAGAACTATGGTTTTATTCCATTTTCTCGAAACAAATAGTCCCTGACCCAGCCACAGTGTATTATCTGCACTATAGTTCTTGCTAACGAATGCATGAGGCCGTCCAAATTAATAAGACATTTGCAGACAACTCATCCACAATACTGCAAACTGACACACACCCGAAATGAGAAGAGGGACGTCACAGCTACTAACAAGAAACTTTGCAAGAAAAAAATTAGCAACTAATATGGCCAATTTAAAGGCCAAAGGCTTGTTTTTCAGTTACAAATGGCCTTTTGTGTTTTACATAAGGCTATTATTTGTGCATAAACATATCTAGATATAGTAATAAGCATACTGTTTGTTTGAAGTCAACATGTTTTGTCATCCTTACTGCAAACTGATATGAGCGATAATATCATTAAATGTTGAGGAGGGCCTTACAATAATTTCTGGGGGAAAAGAGGGTCGCAGGCAAAAAAAAAAAAGGTTGGGAGCCACTGCTTTAGACTTTTTGCCTAGATTGTTAATATAGAGCCCGTGATACATAATAATGGATCAAATTAATCTAGACAACATTACATTTTCTTTCTTATAGTTGATCTTGTTCTCAAACCAGGTATTTCTCCATTCACCTGTTCTAAATCCTAAAACATTGCGTGCATCTAAATAAGAACAATTGCGCAGGCTTGTTTGCAAATGAGAAAAACGTGTACAGTTCTGTTCTTCGGAGGAAGTCAGTAATAGAACATCCATAAGTTATTTTTCGTTCATATCACAGTAGGAGCAACATTTCATCAGGCCCATTGAGGCAAAGCCAGTCTGCCAAATAAGGTCAGGCTCTGCTGGAAGAGCTCTCGAAACACAAGCTGTTGCTGTAATAAGGTGAGGGTACGGAGCGTGGAACTGAAGAACCTTCCAGCACTTCCTCTCCATCTGGAACTTAGGGTTGTCAGGGGGATTTTGGGTCAAAGGTCTTTGTCAGCTTTCAAAAGCTTGCACCTCATGTCCCTCCTAGAAAAAGCTGCACATGCCGAAGGAGACGGAGACTAAAATTGGGTTTATAATTGGTCACATAGAGCGAGATTTGCCAGCTAGTCGATTTCATAGCTAGCGCAGGTAATGAGTGAGAAGGAAATGCGCTGCCATATTTACTTGGCTTAGCTACACTTAAAAGGAAATTGCTGTTTGTTCAAACTACTTATTCAAAATGAGCTGAAACAACACTACGCTTCAGTTTTTTGGGGACAACTTAAGTGGTTTATGTTCAATCCACTTAAATTTGTTAACTTGATCGATTTGTGTTGGGGCAACATGAATGAATTGTGTGGAATCCTGTATTTTTTTACAGTGTAAAGGGATAGTTCACCCCCAAAATTCTGTATTCTGTCATCACTTACTCATTTTTTTTTCCAAAACTCATTCAAAAGTTTATCATATTTTTCCAAAAGATATCAAAGCAATTGGTCAATTCAGTACAAGGATGACTCTCTTGAACATAGGCCCGGATTGGCTAATCGGGAGGACTGGGAGAATTCCCGGTGGGCCGGTCCGTTTTTTGGCCGGGACTCCCGCGAGGGCTAGTGTCCCTAGCTGCTTGCACTCTCAGCAGTCGCACTTTTTATATTTATTTATTTATTTATTTATTTAATTGACCATAGCTCCACTCTTTTTATTCATTATTTTGCCGCAGCTTCGCTCTTTTTATTTATTTTCTCGCAGCCCCGTGAGCAAAATGCAGCCTGCAGGTTGATTATGACGTAACAATCATTTGACCCCCAACAGCGGCACCTTAGTGAAAATAAGAACTTGAATAACTGAGATTAATGAATATTACACATGCTCAATGAAAATCAGATGATTCACTACATTAATAAATCTGACGAAACTTGATCAGAAATCTAAAAGGAGAAAAAGATTAAGCCATCAATAGAAATTAGCACTGTGGTTAAAAGAGTATTGCAGGTAGCAGTGCAAACGCACCAGCACAACAGTGCCATTGTGATCCAGTGGTCAGCACGTTGCATTACGACGCCTCCGAAGTTATAGTGTTAAGACATATAATTCTGTTTGGGTTACTTGTATAGGTGTTCATATAAATATATATATATATATATATATATATATATATATATATATATATATATATATATATATATATATATATATATATATATATGTATGTATGTATGTATGTATGTATGTATGTATGTATGTATGTATGTATGTATGTATGTATGTATGTATGTATGTATGTATGTATGTATGTATGTATGTATGTATGTATGTATATATATATATGTATATATATATATATATATATATATATATATATATATATATATATATATATATATATATATATATATATATATATATATATATATATATATATATATATATACATATATATATATATATATATATTTTTTTTTTTTTGTGACCACCGTTACAAAGGACTGGATATCTATAAAGAATTTTGCACAGAATATATATTCAGATATTGCAGGAAAGGACATTGTAATGTTTTAAAGAATAGTGTTGGAGATTTAGCTACCCTTTAATCTTCTCATATTTATGAAAAATATTTGAAGCTCTAAAGCAGCTGTGTCCTTGAAAAAGACGTGATCGTGTGATTAGAAACTGAATTGGAAATGACCTTATTTTAATATAGTCAGTCGCAAACTGAGGTCTAAGGCTTGAAACTCCAGGGCTGAAAAGGAGTCCCACTCCGGCCCTGCTTGAACTCCAAAAAAGCACTAAGTAACCAACCAACCAAGTAAGTAAGTAAGTAAGTAAGTAAGTAAGTAAGTGAGTGAGTGAGTGAGTGAGTGAGTGAGTGAGTGAGTGAGTGAGTGAGTAAGTGAGTGAGTGAGTAATCAAATAAAACAAGTAAACAAGTATATAAGTAAACAAGTAAGTCACCTTGGAAGTCAGTAAGTAACCAAATAAGTCAATAAGTAAGTAAAGTTAGTTTTGTTGTTATTTATCCATGTAATTCAATCAGTTTAGGTTAAAAACAACAGTTTCAGCACAAACTAACTAACTAACTAACTAACTAACTAACTAACTAACTAACTAACTAACTAACTAACTAACTAACTAACTAACTAAATAAGCTAGCACACACGTAATTTTGCTGTAATTTTTCCATGTAATTCAATTAGTTGTGGTTAAAAACAAGTGTTTCATCACCAACTAACTAACTAACTAACTAACTAACTAACTAACTAACTAACTAACTAACTCATAAGTAAGTTTGCTGTTATTTATCCATGTCATTTTATATGTTTTGGTTAAACACAAGCGTTTCTGCACTAACTACCTAACCAACCAACCAACCAACCAAGCTAGCACATAAGTAAGTTGGTTTGCTGTTATTTTTCCATGTGATTGCATAAGTTTTGGTTAAAAACAAGTGTTTCCACACTAACTATTTAACAAACCAACAAACCAACCAACCAACCAACCAAGCAAGCTAACACGTAAGTACGTTTGCTGTTATTTTTCCATGTAATTTAATCAGTTTTAGTTAAAAACAATACAGATTTTTTTTGTATTTTCTATAAGAATCTTTTCAAAGTATTTTTTTCTAAATGTATCAATAAAAAAATCAATTTAAATTTAATAAAGAATTAAATCTGGATTTGTTATCTGGTGTGTTTCCATCAAGTTGTTAGAGTGGCTGACTGTAGTATTGGTAACCTAGCAACCAACAGTAAACAAGGCAATCATAATTGGTCATAAATGTGAGTAGTGTTCGCTAAGTCAATCTTTATTCATCAAATGCATCCTCATTATTTACATGAAACCTTTTCCACACAAGTCTAAAACCACCTTAATCGTACGTAAAAACATTTTTGCGCATTAAGGGATTTTTAAATTGTAAATTTGCCATTTCTGTCACTCGTTTCTCATGTGCTCTTTAATATGTGCATTAACACGACATTATCAAATGTAGTTTTCCTCAGAATAAATACAAATAAATGCGTGTTTTACTTAATTATCAATATAATCATTATACAGTAATATAGCGGGGTTAAATTACCTAAAAGTATAGCTCCTAGCCATATCAGCCTAAAAAATAGCAACATTTCATTTTCTGTCGACTTTTGTATACAATATATTCACTTACTTACTCCCAGAGCCGTGTATATCGAAGTTGATATTTAGCCAGACCATATTGGTGTTTTGTAACATCCAAGATGGGTCATTAGTCCAATGCTCAACCCTTAACCTGGAGGACCAGGACATACACACACACACACTACAGACATTTTAGCTCACCCAAATTCACCTATAGCGCATTTCTTTGGACTTGTGGGGGAAACCAGAGCACTCAGAGGAAACCCACATGCAAACTCCACACAGAAATGCCAACTGGCCCATCTGGGACTCGAACCAGCGACTTTCTTGCTGAGAATTAGAATGCTCTATTTGCAATAAAAAGTGGAGTGTTGCTTTAAATATATCCTGTACACCAACTCTTCACACACCTATATATGCGTTTTGCATGTGTACTTTTCTGGGCTAAGGAATTGCTCACCGCCACCTTGAGACCTCCCATTAATAAATGCCTTAGTGCCCGCATTCTCCACCAATTAGCCTGAGTATTCCTGAGCTTTTCACTTCTTTATTTTCCATTAGCAAGACAGTGACTTATTACCCACACATGTTTATGGGCCCAGATTAGCACGGCGCAGTTTTATTTCTTCATCTGATAGCTTTCACATGTCTCTGTATTGAAATAGGGGATTGAATTTTCACGCTACATTAGACACCAGTCAAAATGAAGATGCCGCCGTCTCATTGCTGAAGTCTCTGGGGAATGGGGGGACCACATGCCTCTCGGTTTTGAAGAAACGGGACCTGATTTAACCGTATAGAGCCACTTATTCCCTTTGACTTCCAGTCGGAGCATTTCTGAATTAATTTAGCTTGTATTGAGTTTACAGATTGAGAAAAAGACACTTTCATGAGTGGGAAAAAAACTGACAGATATTCTTCAAGCCATCAACATTCATTTTCCTACAAGATTCGAGAGGGAATGAAAATGGAGCATTATTTATTTATGATGAGCACAGATGAACAGGAAAATATTCTGTCAGACCAAATGCAGGATTATGAAGGAGCATGGTAATTCTGTGAGGTGATAAAATGACATAGAAGTCACGTTTTTTTAAATGCAAAGAAATGTTTAGGCACTCAAAATATCTCGTCTTACATTTCGCTTGTCATTATTCACACTTTTAAAATCCATGATGTTGATATATTTGGTATTTGCTTCTTCGTAAATGTGTGAGCTCATTGCATTGGGGTCATTCTGTCAGTTTAACCCCTGTGTTGGTCGATTCAGTTGGTTGAACTTCCACAACCTCTGACTGCATAATTGACACTGAAGGTCACTCCATTTATTACACTATTACTGATGAAGGGATGATGCAGATATATATATATATATATATATATATATATATATATATATATATATATATATATATATATATATATATATATATATATATATATATATATATATATATATATATATATATATATATATATAAATATATATATACACACACACACACACACACATACACACACATACATGTATACATACATACATACATACACACACATACATACACACATATATATACACACACACACACACACACACACACACACACACACACACACACACACATACATACATATATATATATATATATATATATATATATATATATATATATATATATATATATATATATATATATATATACACATACATACATACATATATATAGATATGTATAGACGTATATATATATATATATATATATATATATATATATATATATATATATATATATATATATATATATATATATATATATATATACTTCATAATTAATTAATATCTTGACATTGTTTGAGAATTAGTTCCAGACAGTTCCATAATTTCACACCACATATAGATTTCTCCAAACATATTTCTTTTATTTATTTTTTGTAATAATGCCTCTATATAGGCCTAATTTGCTCCTTAAATAGAAGCTCAATTGCCACTAATCCACTGTTCAAACAGACTTTTCTATTAATAAATGCTGACATCATAAAATATCAAAGAATAATCATTTATTCATATACCTACATTCTGTATCATTTCAGAACATATTTCCACCACTATATATTGGTTTAATACTCGATCCCTCCAGTAGGTTCCTAATTGCTACTAACAATTTTCTGGGTCAGAAATGCCTGCCAGCGGGAGCCAAAGCTAGTGCATGTGACCTTTTGATCTGTACCTACTTCACATGATGCGGGTCAGAAAATCCCACCCGTCCACCCCAGCTGAAGGTTTAGATGGAGATGTAGTTCACGGTCCATTGCAGGAAGCCTTTGCTTTTGGCCTGGTCTCCTTAGAGCTTTAACCCTAAAAGCCTGAAGGGGTCAATGGTCAACCAATCTGCAGCATAGAGGGTCCACAAGGCTCCTGACAGACAGAAATCATTAGAAATGAACACACTGTAAAACTAAACAGTGCAATTAATGAAATGAGTTAATTACATTCAAACATTGACGAAAGTGTATTGATACACTTAAACATGACTTTTGCTGCTTGTTCAAACGACTTATTTGAAATTAGTTGAAACAACGCAATATCTAAGTTTTACAACCCAGTCTAACAGCCTCATTGTTTTATGTTCAATCCACTTAAATTTGTATTATCGATTAAGTGAACTTGCGTGGAACCCAGCATTTTTACAGTGTAATATGAAACCTTTGCAATCATGACTTGACTCATTGTCATGAATGTGTTATGCATGCTTATGACAACTTTCATTAAGGGTCATGCCATTCACTCAGTTATGTCATTTTAAATGCAAAGGTGACAGTGTTTGAGATATTTTTTTTATGAATACTGGACTTATCAAGACAATTTTACTTGTCATAAATCTGTCATAAACATGATTGTCATGAGGCCATTATAATTGGGTCATGAATAACACAACAGTCAAGGGTGACTTTCTTAGGGTTTTCCCTGCAATTGGACCCACTTGTTTGGCAGGAAAAGCAAGTATCTACTAAAAGACTGAAAACTGTATTTTCAGTTGCATATATAAAACTATTGGCATTTTATTTCAATAATATTACTGGAATTAAAATAAAAACTTAATTAAAATATCTATTTACACAAATTTACAGAAGTAAAAATAGATTGAATAATCGGCTGATTTCTGCACGAGCGATTTAGTGTTGGGCTATTGTTACCTGCCCATCATTGAGTTCCCCTTTATATGGGAACTTCTACGTGTGTCTGTATAAAACAGACTTTGGGAGTGCTTTAGACAGAGTCTGTTTTATACAGACACACGTCTCTGTTCCCTATTCGGGGAACGTGGGTTACGTACGTAACCAGGACGATATGGTTGTTAGTTTGCACTCATAAAGCACATACTCTGCATGTTCTTATTCTACATTCCTAATCCTACCTAAAGACCTAAACTACTAACTTAATAACTATTATAAATAAATAAAGTAGAAAATTAGGAGTTTATTGAGCTAAAAGTCTGCAACTGTGCCCTAAAACAAACTGATTGAAAGTTCCACTAACTTCCAAAAATATCCACAAGTGTTCATTTACCCCTACAAATGTTACAAACTAAATGTATTTTCTGGAGGTTAAGCCACTGTGTTTTTGTGCTGGAGGCAAAGTTAAACGTCTTTATCATTCCCTCTCTGGCTCATGTGTGTTTGAGTAGCATTAATGCAACATCTGTCTTTTTATCAAGCCTTCCTTGTGGGCTTTGGAGACATTTATATCAAACCTCTAACCAGCGTTTGAGTCTGACATGTGTGTTACACAAGCATGTGATATAGTCATGACTTACGAGTTGCTCATTAGAGCTTCGCATCTGGATCACCACACTTTATGTCACTAGGGATGCACTGGGTTTATTGCGGTGATCTCAAAACACCCTAATAATATTAGAGATATTAGAGATCTCAAAACTCAGGGCTTCTGGTAGTACCCAGAATAGCAAAGTCTACTAAAGGAGGTTGAGCTTTCTCATATATGGGTCCTAAATCATACCCTCTGTCTTTATTCCATCTTTATCATTCCCTCTCTGGCTTGTGTGTGTGTTTGAGTAGCATTGGTGCAACATCTGACTTTTTTTAAGCTTTCCTTGAGGGCTTTTGTAGACATTATATCTAACAGTAACATGTAAGTTACACAATTGTGCTATATAGTAATTACTTTTGACTTACTCATCAGAGTTTTGCATACAGATCGCCACACTTTAAGGAACTAGGGATGCACTGGGTTTATTAGGGTGATCTCAAAACACCATAATAATATTAGAGATCTCAAAACTCAGGGCTTCTGGTAGTACTCAGAATAGCAAAGTCAACTAAAGGAGGACGAGCTTTGTCATATATGGCTCCTAAATCATTCCCTCTGTCTTTATCATTCCCTCTCTGGCTGGTGTGTGTATTTGAGTAGCATTAATGCAACATCTGCCTTTATATCAAGCCTTCCTTGAGGGCTTTTGGAGACATTTATGTTTAACCATTAACCAGCGTTAGTGTTATGTGAGTTACACAAGTATGCGATATGGTGATTACTTGTTGCTCAGAGTTTTGCATACAGATTGCCTCACTTTATGGCACTATAGGGATGCACTGGGTTTATTAGGAGATCTCAAACCACCCTAATACTATTAGAGATATTAGAAAAATCAAAACTAAGGGCTTCTGGAAGTGCCCAGAACAGCAAAGTCCACTAAAAGAGATTGTGCTTTCTCATATATGGCTCCTAAATCATTTCCTCTCTCTTTATCAAGCCCTCTCTGTCTTGTGTGTGTGTGTTCAAGTAGCATTAATGCAACATCTGTCTTTTTTTCAAGCCTTCTTTGAGGGCTTTTGGAGACATTTATATCTAACCTCTAACCAGCGTTTGAGTCTGAGATGTAAGTTACACGAGCATGTGATATAGTCATTACTTACGAGTTGTACACTTTATGTCACTAGGGATGCACTGGGGTTATTAGGGTGATCTCAAAACACCCTAATAATATTAGAGATATTAGAGATCTCAAAACTCAGGGCTTCTGGTAGTACTCAGAATAGCAAAGTCCACTAAAGGAGGACGAGCTTTGTCATATATGGCTCCTAAATCATTCCCTCTGTCTTTATCATTCCCTCTCTGGCTTGTGTGTGTGTTTGAGTAGCATTAATGCAACATCTGTCTGTTTTTCAAGCCTTCCTTGAGGGCTTTTGGAGACATTTATATCTAACTACTAACCAGCATTCGAGTCTGTCATATAAGTTACACAAGCGTGCACTGTAGTCATTACTTGCGAGCTTCGCATACGGACCGCCACACTTTATGGCACTAGGGATGCACTGGGTTTATTAGGGGTGGCAGTGCGAATGCCGGGTGTCAAAATTGTAGCGATATGAAATTGCATGCTTTTTTTTTTGCCTGTGCCATTCTTCCAAGTCAATTTGTTGCTTTTGTCAATCCCAGAGGAGCGCTGAATGTGTCACGTCAGCTGTAATTGCTGTGGACGCCCAAAAAAATCCCCCCGCGGCTACGACACAAAACGCGCCGCTCTCTTTCTTCTGCTGCGTCCCAGCTGCTGCCACTCTCAATAAACACCCTAGAAACTGCCTGCCTGTCCAGACCAGCGGACGCCATCTTGGCTCTGGTTTTGACAGGTTACAAGTTTTACATAACAAGGAATTCACAGCTGGGCTCCTGGTTGTCGCAGCTGATGCAAGGAGAGATAAGAAGTAATGAGAGACATCGCATGTGGATTTTTCCACTCTTTTTAAATAATGTGGTCTTCCAGGAAGGGACCGCAGGTAGCGTAGGTTCATGTCAGTCTGCAGGAGCGCATGTTTCCAGCAAGAGGCCTTTCTGCACTTTTTAATTAAACATACAGGAAATTTAACAGAGCCGAAATCCCGATGTCCTTTACAAATCCCTTTAAGGTCATTTCTGCAGTCCCTTGAGCCAGAGGCCTCAAATATCAGTATGGTATTATGCAACGTCACATCAACAAGTCATGCTTAGTCAGTGTTTAGTTTTTTTTATGAATATTAGGCTCAATGTTATACATAAACCAACGTACTGATATTTCCAGTGTTCATTAAGGCATTATTGCTGCAAGATGTGGATAAACTGACATTCACTGATTAATGCTTGCTCATAATTTTGGCACCGGCGCTAAAGAGGCTCCTACGGTTGGTCTTGTCTTGTTTATAAGCAAGCAGAGCTGATTTGTTGTGTAGGAGGTTGTCTTTCAGCGCAAGGTAAAGCATTTCAAGTGGAACATCATTTTCTTTTCCATTTTTATGAGGCTTTATTTTGAGTGATGAAGTGCGCTCATTCAGCTGACGCCGCACCAGGGCTCCGTTTTCACCTGGAAATAAAATCTTTAAGGAAATAGTTCAGCCCAAAATGAATATTCTGTCATCATGTCCGAAGCTGGATGACTTTCTTTCCTCTGTAGAACAACAAGATCATTTATGAGAGGAAAAATTTTTTTAATCTTAAGCTTTTCCAATTATATGTTTCTTCTGGAAGGAATTTTTAATTTTGGTTTTAGTTTAGCTAGAATAAGAACTAATAAAATAACTAAATGAATAAAAATAATTAAATAAATTTAAAAAATGGCTAAGGTCAATATTATAAGCCCTAGTTAAGTCTTTAAAAGTCCATTTAAGCTAAATACTAGTACGGTGCAAAATAACTAGTAAAATATTATGTACAGTCCTCATGTCAAAGACAAAAAGAATTTATCTAGAGTTGCAAAGTCCACTAAAGGAGGTCAAACATTCTCATATATGGCTCCTAAACTTTAGTTATAAGAAATTAGGGTAACACTTTATAATAACTACACACTATGAATCATTTACTAAGCATTAGCATCTAGTGAATTTATTATTTGTTAAGCATTAACTCTACATTAATAAACGTTAGTAAGCAGTTTATAACTGCAGCTACAAATGCTGTATTCTTGACTTATAAGCACCTGTATAATGTGCTTAATAATTGTATTTTCATATTTAGTTAATGATTTATTTTTTATTACTAAATTAAGTGTTGCAATATTTAGAAACCATTTGTATTTAAGAGTAGTCTCATTCTGTGAGTTACTAACTCACAGAATGAGTTAGTAAATGATTAATAAACTACTGAAATCAACGTTTATATGTCTTATTATTCAGGCATTTGTTAAGGGTTACTATGTATGTTAATAAATGCTTTATTAACTCAACTTCATGTAATTTTGTGACCTAATCTAAAGTGAGGACTATTTATGCTTTATAAATCCCTTATAAATGACAAATAAAGGCTCAGAATCAAATGAACAATAATCTTTTCAATCTTTTCTAAAAAATAAAATTACTGTAAAGTTTAAACATTGCTGAATAACAGGAGTGTCAAAATACGACATAAAACTGGATAAAACAACAACAACAATATAATAATTTAACAATATAATAATATGCAATGTTTAAACTCTACCGTTATTTTATTTTAGATAAGGTTGCAAAAATTTATTTTTCATTTGAAGTTCAGTTTTATTTGTGTATCTTTAAATGAAAATGAATGAATAATGTAATTTTTCCTGTTTAGAATTTAACTGAGCCTTTATTTGTCATTTATAAGGGATTTATAAAGCATTAATAGTCCTCACTTTAGATTAGGTCACAAAACTAGATGAAGTTGAGTTAATAAAGCATTTATTAACATATTAGTTAACTATTAACATATGCCTGAATAATAAGACATATAAACGTTGATTTCAATAGTTTATTAATCATTTACTAACTCATTCTGAATGATCCTAAAAACCCTCAACTACTCTTAAATACAAATGGTTTGTAAATAATGCGATACTTAATTTAGTAATGAAAAATAAATCATTAACAAAGTATGAAAGTACAATTATTAAGCACATTATAAATATGTTTGTAAGTCAAGAATACAGCATTTGTAGCTGCAGTTATAAACTGCTTACTAACGCTTATTAATGTAGAGTTAATGCTTAACAGATAATGAATTAACAATTTGCTAATGCTTAATAAATGATTTATAGTGTGTAGTTATTATAAAGTGTTACCGAAATGGGTTATGAAAACCATTGTGTTTAACATCGTCAAATTATGAAAGCCAATCACTCTTTCAATTCATATCCTGATTTCAGAAGAATAAAACAAAAAGAAAATCATTAGAGACAACACAGATAGGGATAAAACAGTTATTATATAACATATAAAGGTTAAATAGCTCTAAAAAGGTGGAAAATACACCTTGGAAATCAATGCGCAAATACTGTAATTAATAGCAACGAAAAAAAAATCTGACAAACAAGTTAAATGTGAATCAATCCCATTTTTACAAATAGCTTGAATACGGCTATTAAAGAGCCCATATTATACATGAAATAGGGTCATATGTAGGTTGTAAGGGTCTCCAACAACAATCTAATATGTATGCAAGGTCAAAAAACACTTTAATGGTCTTATAATCTGCATTTATTTTTACCTAATTATCCCAGCGACTCCCATATGATTCGTTCAGCGATTCATTTGTTCCCAAACCCCTCCTCAGCGCGAAGCTAATCTGCGCTGATTGGACCAATGACAGCCTGCTGCGATTAGTCGACAGTGACAGGCTTCAGCACGAGACAGAGTGAAATGCCCAGCTGCTAATCAACAATATAAAAGTAGTCACAGTGCACACGCGCTTCATAGTGTAAGGCTTTTTTCACACACACAACCCTCCTCAGAAGAACTGGGGAGATCGACGCGAGTCTCCTAGCAGTCACACACTCTACCTAAATCCGTTTTTAACGTGGCTTACATACGATAAGAGAATATAAAGAGTAACCGCGTGTACTGTACCAGGTTAACAAGTAACAAAACACAATAAATACATAATTTGCAAGCTAGAGTAAACGAGGCAACAATTTTAATCGCACTTACTTACACTAGTGAATAAACCTCAACCACTGACTCTTCACAGTTTCATCTTTGAGTAGAGACTGTCAATATTATCCATCTGAGCACAGCGTGACTTCATTCGACCGGCGGCGTCTGTGTGTGTGTGTCTAGTGTTTTTTCTGTGTTAGTGGGCGGGGCCGCAGGTTTCAAATCTCCCGGGTTTGCGCGCGTAACTACTGGCGAGGCTTGTGTTTCGTAGCCGCGTCATCGCGAAACACCTAATGACTCGTTATCAAGACGACTCGTTTGAAGCACAATGAGTCGACTCTTTTATAGATGAATCAATAGTTTCACTATTGTATAAATTTGTACAAATTAGCCACTTTTCTGCCAAAGCATAGCATAGTTCCTTGTGACATGGAGCTGGATGCGCAAATATGGATCTTAAAGAGTCCATATTATGGGTTTTTGAAAATGCCCTTCCATGTAGTGTGTAACACAGCTCTAAGTGAAGTGAAATATCCAGCTAAGGCTTAAATCTGTAAGTGTACAGTGTTTAAAACTATTGATTCATCTATAAAAGAGTCGACTCATAGTGCTTCAAGCGAGTCGTCTTGATAACGATTTTAAAGGAGGCGTCAGTTTCACAGATGGGGCTACATATTTTTAGGCATGCCCTTCTAATGATTAGTTTGCTGTAAGTGAAAGATTAGAGAAAAGTCCACTAAAGGAGGTTGAGCCTTCTCATATATGGTTCCTAAACTCTGAAATAGCCTTCCTGATAATGTCAGAAGCTCAGACACACACTCTTTCAGTTCAAAACAAGATTAAAGACCTATCTTTTTAGTAAAGCTTACACACAATGCATCACATAACAGTACAGAAGCAAATATAATCTGAACAGCAGCTATGCTAATTATTTTCTTTGCTCTCTATTTACACCTGGGGATGCCCATACTGAGGCCTCTAGAGATAAAAAACAGCTATAATCTTGTCATGTAGAGGAGCGTGGATAGATCTGCTAGAGGTGTGGTATGATTTATAGGCATTCTGGAGGTCACAAGCAAGTCAGCTGTTAGTATTTTTGACCAGGTGGTTGAGGACGAAGAGGGCATTTGGCCCTCTAGAAAAGGCCCAGACCGGAGTGTGTTTAAATTAGCAGCCACAAGGACGCCGCTGTTCCTCTGCGGACGCTCGTTCCATATATGTACATAACAATTATAGCAGGTTTTCTCCCAGAGCGATCCCCAGCACGCCATGCTCATAAACTGGAGGTCCGCGCATAAGATTGATCATAAAGGACTGGCTCATTAACAGAGCCTATTAACCATGTCCGTGTGTTCGCTCCCGAGAGCCACGTGGGCCAAACTGGATGGACACGCCACAATATGAAGACTAATTAGCTTTGAAGAGGGACTGTTTCTGGACTCCAGCGGCTGATTGGCGTGATTGTATAGATTCGGTTCAGTATCTGTATGCTGGGTTTTTTCTGAGGCTAGATTTGTAATAGAATTGAAAGATTGAATATGATAGATTGTGATTTTGTGGAGGGGTTTCTGCTCAGAAGGAGAGTCTTAAAATCATCTGTAAGGGTGTAGGTATTATTCTATTAGATGGATAGTGATACCGTCTGAATTAGTATAATTAGAATATTAGTATAACCAGGGCTTGACATTTAACCTGCCAATTGCAGGTAGATTTCAGTGGTGGCGGGTAAGATAATAATTCTTAAAACCAGGGTTCGACAATAAGGATGGTCCATGCAAAGGCGATCTTGGAATTGAGAAGCAACACGACTGACAAAAACTAATTGCGTTCTCGCGAGCAATAGAAAGCAGGTGAATACCGAATGAGAGGATAATCACTGGCGCTAACAGCTGAGGTGATGCGCGCGACTGTTTACAACGCGTCTCCCGTTTCCTTGCGTGAAGCAACTGTGTCTAGAAACACAACTGATGTGATCGGTTTGCTTTCAAATAGACTAGAGAAGATGTGATGAACATGCACCCACAGTCTTGCTGCTGTCAAGAGTTCCAGATTTGATTTATTGTAAGCAGCGCCAGTTGCTTTCGCTTTAACCATTCTTTGAACATATTATTTATGGGTCTAATGTTAACAGTGATCATCCTTTCATTATCACACCTTATTTGTTTTACCTGCTTTCTTTTGTGCTAATATGGTTTAATTATCTTTTTTTTTACAATAACATTGCTTTAATGGGAGATTAACTCCCCATTTATGTGTAGTTAACTGGTGAACTGGGACCGTTAGCCAGGACAGATTACTGTGCATATGTTTTGTTAAATGAAAAGTATAGTGTACAGCTATATTTGGCTTGTTTTGACACGTTTAAACTTTGTGGCTAAGAAATAATTAATTGTTTCTGTTTGGTGTGGTCTGAGATAAATTTGGTAAATCCTTCATTTTGAGCTCTGAAAATGATGTGAAATAAAAACTATTTGTAACACTATGAAACCATTAACTATGAAAAGTCAACATATTAATATTTGTTTATTAATGAAACAATAACAACATCTGCAATAATAATAATAATAATAATAATAATAAAATATTTGTTGTTATTAAAAAATAATAATATAAGACATAAAATGAAATAATATTAGGAATAATTTTCTAAAAAAATAACAAAAACACAATTGCAATAATAATAATAATAATAACAATATTATTATTATTATTATTAATAATAATAATAATAATTATAATAATAAAACATTTGTTGTTATTAAAATAATAAAATATGACAATAAAAAAATAATATCTAAAATTATTTTAATAAAATAATAAGAACCTCTGCAATAATAATAATATTAATAATAATAATAATAATAATTATTATTATTATTATAATAAAACATTTGTTGTTATTAAAATAAAATATGACAATAAAAAATAATAATATATATAATAATTTTAATAAAATAATAACAACCTCTGCAATAATAATAATAATAATAATAGATTTGTTGTTATTAAAATAATAAAATATGACAAGTATAAGAATATTATGAATAATCTCTAAGAAATATGAACAACATCTGCAATAATAATAATAATAATAATAAAATTATTTGTTATAAAAATAATAAAATATGACAATAAAAAATAATAATATTAAGAATAATTTACTTATATAATAACAACAACAGGGCATAACAGTGGCGCAGTGGGTAGCATGTTCGCCTCACAGCAGGAAGGTAGCTGGTTTGAGCCTCGGTTGGGTCAGTTAGCATTTCTGTGTGGAGTTTGCATGTTCTCCCCGTGATCGCGAGCGTTTCCTCCGGGTGCTCCGGTTTCCCCCACAATCCAAAGACATGCGGTACAGGTGAATTGGGTAAGCTAAATTAGCCGTAGTGTATGTGTGTGAATGAGTGTGTATGGATGTTTCCCAGTGATGGGTTGCAGCTGGAAGGGCATCCACTGCGTAAAACATATGCTAGATAAGTTGGCGGTTCATTCCGCTGTGGCGAGCCCAGATTAATAAAGGGACTAAGCTGAAAAGAAAATGAATAAATAACAACAACATCTGCAATAATAATAATAATAATAATAATAATAATAATAATAATAATAATAATAAGGTATTCTGATCTTCATGTGTGGTGTGGTCTCTGTTCAGTTGTGCTGCTGTGATTTATATGGACTGAAATATAAAACCACTGGCCACCCGTGACGTTCAGGACTCGCTCATGAAGAACAGCTTTTGTTGCTCCTCAATGAAATGTCTGTATGTCCAACCCTTGACCTACAGCACGCAGATAGCAAAACGCTGACAGACGAAACCCCGTCCAGAGATTTGAGAAAGGAAGAAAGGGCCGGAAGCTTGTCTTGTATGCGTCTTGTGCTGTTTTTATAGCAGCATATGGTCACAAAGCTGTAAAAAGCTTGGATCCGGAAAGAGACAGGTGGCTTTCGCTCTGCTGCTCCACACAGACCTCACTCACGGTTGCCATATTGACTCTGAAAAATACATTAAAGAGTTAATGCAAAACACACACACACACACACACACACACAAACACACACACACACAAACACTTCACGGTACATTATGCTCTCACACACGCTCCATTAATTAGAGTACAAAATAACGCAACCAAAGAAATTAACACAATTAAAACATTCTTGGCCTATATACAAATGTTTTACAATATACAGTTGTATATGTAGAACAATATGCAAATTAATACATGTATAACTTTCTGTAGAAGAATGAATGAATGAATGAATGAATGAATGAATGAATGAATGAATGAATGAATAAATATATAGTGCTTTGATTCAAGCCAAACTAAAATAAACAAGGCTTTCTGCAGAAGAATGAATGGATGAATGAATAAATTAATGAGTTAATAAACAAATGAATGAATGAATAAATAAATAGTGATTTGATTTAAACCAAACTAAAAGAAATAAGATTTTGCAAAATAATGAATGAATGAATGAATGAATGAATGAATGAATGAATGAAGAAATAAATGAACGAATGAATGAATAAATGCATAAAGTCATGCCAAACTAAAATAAATAAAGCTTTTGTATAAGAATGAATGAATGAATTATTTAATTCATTAATAGTGCTTTGATTCAAACCACTCTAAAAGAAAAGAAAAATAAATAAATGAACAAATGAATGAACGAACGAATAAATGAATAGTGCTTTGATTCAAGCAAAACTAAAAGAAATAAAGCTTTTGCAGAGGAATGAATGAATAAATAAAAGAACGAATAAATAAATAAATGAATGAATGAATGAACGAACAAATTAACGAATTAATAAGAATGAATGAATGAACGAACGAATGAATAAATAGTGCTTTGATTCAAGCCAAACCAAAAGAAATAAAGCTTTGGCATGAATGAATAAATAAGCAAATAAATGAACAAATGAATGAACGAATGAATAAATAATTAAATAAATAAACAATGCTATGACTTAAGCCAAATTCTTTCAGCCAAACTAAAAAAAATAAGGCTTTTGCAGAAGAATGAATGAATAAAAGAACAAATAAATGAACAAATGAATGAAAGAATGAATAAACAAATGAATGAATGAATAAATAAACAGTGCTTTGATCCAAGTCAAACTAAAAGAAATAAAGCTTTTGCAGAAGAATGATTGAATAAATGAATAAACGAATGAATGAATAAAGAATTAGTGCTTTGATTCAAGTCAAACTAAAATAAGGTTTTTGCATAAAAATGAATCAATAAATGAATGAATGAATGAATAAATAAATTAACAAATAAATAAAAAATGAATAACTAATGAATGAACAAATGAATGACTGGTGGTTTGATTCAAGCAAAACCAAAAGAAATAAAGCTTTTGCAGAATGAATGAATGAATTAATAATTAGTGCTTTGATTCAAGCCAACCTAAAAGAAATAAGGCTTTTGCAAAAGAATGAATGAATAAATGAATGAATTAATGAATGAACAAATTAATAACTAATAGTGCTTTGATTCAAGTCAAACTAAAATAAGGTTTTTGCATAAAAATGAATGAATGAATAAATTAACAAATAAATTAAAAAATGAATGAACGAATGAACAAATGAATGAATAGTGGTTTGATTCAAGCAAAACCAAAAGAAATAAAGCTTTTGCAGAATGAATGAATGAATTAAAAATTGGTGCTTTGATTCAAGCCAAACTAAAAGAAATAAGGCTTTTGCAAAATAATGAATGAATAAATGTATGAATGAATAAATAAATAAAAACTGTTTTAATTTAAATCAAACTGCAGAAGAATGAATGAATGAATGAAATAACTGACAAACTAAATAAATTTAAGACAATTACAAAGAAACTGCAAGTAACACAAATAACTGTTCTTTTTTCCTATGTAAAGCATACCCAAATCATATTTTAACATACATCCTGTATAATTTACAGTGTACGATGAAATGTTTGACTTTTTTAAAGCATTCAAACTGAGAGTTAAGTTAAAATCTTAAACCATTTGACAGTCCTGCTATAAACTATACAGTCGCTTTTAGTTTTACACTCATACAAAAATACTTTTTGTTTTTCCCTTTTCTATGATCATTTATTTTAGTGCCACGTTTGGTCACTCGAGACCCTTTCTTTGTCCTGTAGATGCGAAGAGATATTTTTAAAGATAGCTAATGCTCGAAAAGTAGATTTATCAAGAAGACAAATAAAGTCAAGTAGGCCAGTTTAGTAGCTCTAGTTTCTAGTCCAAATGTCTAAAATTTCTTAAAGCAAGAAGCATTTTCTACACTGTAAACTATGCTGGGTTCTTCTTCATGTCTTCCCAACACAAACTGATTAAGTGAACTTAATTGTTTTGACAAATTTAAGTGGATTAAACATGATACAATTAGGTTGTCCCCCCCCAAAAAAACGTATGAATTGTGTTGTTTCAACTTGGAGTGTCCCGATCAGGTTATTTTGCCCTCGAGTCTTAGCTTACAGGAGTGGCACCCAGTGTGGTCTTCTACTGCTGTAGCCTATCCGCCTCAAGGTTGGACGTGTTGTGTGTTCAGAGAAGCTCTTCTGCAGACCTCGGTTGTAACGAGTGCTTATTTGAGTTACTGTTGCCTTTCTATCAGCTGGAACCGGTCTGGCCATTCTCCTCTGACCTCTGGCATCAACAAGGCATTTGAGCCCACAGAACTGCCGCTCACTGGATATTTTCTCTTTTTCAGACCATTCTCTGTAAACCCTAGAGATAATGTGCGTGAAAACCGCAGTAGATCAGCATTTTCTGAAATACTCAGACCAGCCTGTCTGGCACCAACAACCATACCACGTTCAAAGTCACTTAAATCTCCTTTCTTCCCCATTCTGATGCTCTGTTTGAACTGCAGCAGATTGTCTTGACCATGTCTACATGCCTAAATGCATTGAGCAGCTGCCAATGTCATTGGCTTATTAGAAATTTGCGTTAACTATCAGTTGGACAGGTGTACCTAATAAAGTGGCCGGTTAGTGGATGTATATGGATCAATACTATGTACATTTTATTGTCTGACCTAAGATGAACCTACTAAAGCAAAACAAACAAATAAACAAAAAGACCTCCCGTTGTGTCAATGGTATTGACATACTGCCCTTAAAACTTTCATCAATCATAAAAAAATCTAATTAGGTATGATTATTTACGTTTTTCTAGCCTAAATCCCCTGTAAATGCAGCCCATATATATATATATATATATATATATATATATATATATATATATATATATTTTTTTTTTTTTTTTTTTTTTGGTTGTCCAGAACAAGCAGAAGCATTTGTTTATTTCTGCAGTGTGAACTCACAGCAGCAGCAAAGGCAAATGTATCGATCCATTGAAAATCAATGAAGGCAATCGGACAGGCTTGTCCATCTAAAGACTCTTCCTCTCTCCAGTGAGCAAATCTCCCAGTCCCAAATGCAAGTCATCTGAGAAAGTGTGTCTCCTGGCGGGGCGTCCAGGCATGAGATCGCACTCAAATAAACATGAAGACCTTTTTAAAACGCGTGGTCCTTCACCCCTGTTCATGCGCTGTAATGATGAAAGCTCTTCAGTATCTCTGCCTCAGCTTTTACACATGCAGTTACACCTTTAGACTTTTAGATTTTTATGTTATCTATTTTTGTTTTATGTGTGTTAATGATTAATTGAGGGATTTTGGGATTAGTGGGACGGGATGGGTTGCAGATCTGCGGGGTTTACTTATCGAGGAATGGTATGCGTTCACAATTGTTTTTGTTGGTGGTTTTATTTGTACATTTGTGGATGGAAAAAAAATGGTAGGGTATTTGTTTTGGAATGGTCATATATGTACAATAATGTGGGATTTGTTCATATTTTTATATTAATAAAATAAAATAATATAAAATAAATAAATAAATAAATAAATAAATGAATAAATAAAAATAAATGTAAATTAAATGTAAGTAAATTAAATTAAATTAAAATAACACATTTTTCTTACCACATTTGGGAGATCATTTTGCTTTACTTATTAAGACGGCAAGCAAAATGACAAAATAATAGAAAATTAAATAAAATAACACATTTTGCTTTACTTACTAATGTGGCAAGTAAAAATAAAATAATAAAATAAAACAATTACTACATTCCTGAACACACAGTCCAAAGACATGTGGTATTGGTTGAATTGGACAAGCTAAATTGGCCAAAGTGTATGTGAGTGAATGCGAGAGTGTGTTGGTGTTGGGTTGTGGCTGGAAGGGCATCTGCTGCGTAAAACATATGCTGGATAAGGCAAGTTTATTTATATAGCACATTTCATACACAGTGGCAATTCAAAGTGCTTTACATAAACAGGAATAAAAAAGAAACAAGTATAAGAAAAATAAAAACTAATAATAAAAATGATTAAAACAGATAAAAACAGATTAAAGGTGTGAAAACAGGTTATAAAACAATGGAAAAAAGAGAAACACATAATAGTGCGATCTGCCGGACGCAGCACAGTGCTCATTCAGTAAAGGCACAACCTGATGAACCTTATGTTGGAGCACATCTGATCGTTTCTGGAAGCTGATTCCAGCAGCGGGGGGGGCGTAGAAGGTGAAAGCCAATTCACCCTGCCATAAGTTGGCGGTTCATTCCGCTGTGGTGACCCCAGATTAGTAAAGGGGCTGAGGAAATAGAAAATGAAAAATAAAATAAAATAAAAAATAAAACTGGGCGACGCAGTGGCACAGTAGGTAGTGCTGTCGCCTCACAACAAGAAGGTTGCTGGTTCGAGCCTCGGCTCAGTTGGCGTTTCTGTGTGGAGTTTGCATATTCTCCTCTGGGTGCTCCGGTTTCCCCCACAGTCCAAAGACATGTGGTACAGGTGAATTGGGTAGGCTAAATTGTCCATTGTGTATGTATGTGTGTGAATGTGTGTATGGATGTTTCCCAGGAATGGGTTAGAAGGGCATCCGCTGCGTAAAAACATGCTGGATAAGTTGGCGGTTCAATCCGCTGTGGCAACCACGGATTAATAAAGGGACTAGGCCGAAAAGAAAATGAATGAATGAATGAATGAATAAAAAAAAAATAATAATAAAAAATAAATAAAATAATAATAATAATAATATAAAAAAATTTAATTAAATATAATAAAATAACATATTTTTCGTACTACAATGGCAGATTATTTTGCTTCACCTATTATGACAGCAAGTACATTAAAATAACATAATAAAAAATAAGATACCAAAAAAATGTATAAGATACACATTTGCTTTACTTAGTAAAAATAAAATAAAATAAAAAATATGAAATACCACATTTTGCTTACCGCATTGGCAGATCATTTTGCTTCACTTATTAACATGCCAAGTAACAAAATAAATAGATAAATGAATAAAACATTAATAAATATACAATAAAACTTACATTTTAAACTGAATTGAATCTAACTAAAATGACCATTCATTCTCTGACTTTGAGTGGAAATATTTTATAGCTCATGTTTAATTGAATATATGTCATCATAGCGAATTAAAATTTTATGAATTCACTCAATTAGCCAAGAGATTTTGATGAATAGCAAATGTGAAATATGTGTGAAACCATTTGAATAACTGACCCTGTCCTTTTAGTATCACAGAGATTTATTTATTTATTTATATTCATGAGCTATTAAATATTTACCCTGAAAGTCCGACAATAAATGTACATTTTAGATAGATTCAATTCAGTTTCAGAAGTTTTATTGTGTATTTATTACTGTTTAATTTAATTTAATTTATTTATTTGTTTATTTTATTATAATTTTTTTTATTTATTTATCCATCCATTTATTTACTTAATTATTTTTATATTTATTTATTCATTTAAATATTTATTAATTCACTTATTTATTTATTTAAAAATATATAAATGCCATATATATATATATATATATATATATATATATATATATATATATATATATATATATATATATTAATAATATTTAGATTTTATATTTTTATTTATTTGCATAGCTTAATAGTATATAACACACTGCTAGCCATTGTTATTCAGATTAATGCTCTAAAAGGAAATACTAAACTATACTAAACTAAACTAATTACAACATACAAAATACATTGAAAATGAGCTTATAAGGAAATTTTAAGTAAAAAAGGAAATTCTTAAAGGCAACATTTCATAAAAGGAAAGACATCATTGGAGAGAGTGTGCGAATGACGAATCCCTTAATTTACAGTCTTCTCTTTTAAACACGTCCCTGAGGTAAAACAGCACACTCTCTGTCTGTCATTACTGCGTTGTCCACGTGGGTGATAATTAATGCACTGGCTTGTCCTCTCTCTTCACTGACACATATTTCCTCATTTTACCCATATTTCCCCATTCATTATAGTGTCATTAAGACATTAATTCCCCCTGCTGGGTTAACCTTTGCTCGAGTTACAGCAGGAGTTTCTTATTGAGTTTCTTCGGCGACTCGACTCTACCAAGTTGTACCATTTAATGCCCAATTATGCTATTTTAAGTTTAAATATATATATATATATATATATATATATATATATATATATATATATATATATATATATATATATATATATATATATATATATATATAAACTCTCTTTAAACCCCGCCTTTCTGAGAGGCTGCTATTCTCTGATTGATCAGATGATTGAGCCAGTCTGTTGTGATTGGTTAATCACTTTAAAACCAAACTCTAGTCGCCTTACTAATAGTTAACTAATAAGTTAGTTCATGTATTTTTTAAAGGTGCTATAATGAAAATCTGGGTATACCTAGGCATAGTAGAATAATAAGAGATGGGTATATGGAAGTGGACATACTGTGAGCCTCGGAGACCATAGTTTACTCGTTATCATGTAAATTACACGAGTGTAAAACCCCAGCGGAAACGACTAAATAAGAAGTCAAACTATGACGAGACTCACGGACCGCGCCCTCCACATTTGCATGTAGGACTACTTTAGGTCGTTCATCCGGACCTGACGTCATTAAGAGAACCCAGATTCATGTAGCTCTGAGATCATCAATATGCACATCTCAGGCTGCGTTTGATAAGCAACAACATTTTCTAGTGACAAAACAATATGTAGTTTCCCTACATATTTTATAGTTATAAATATATTTATTTTATAGCTTATTTTTAACTTACTAACTATGTGGGACATTTATCTTGAAAATTGTTTACTGTGCATTACTGGGTAAAATAGGTTCACGCTACTCTGATTGGGTTTATATTTGTTCGTTTTCAGCATATATCATAGAGTGAGTGTGTGAGAAAGCTGCACGCCAGAGCGTCATTAATATTCATGACACAAACCATATATGGTCAATCATGGACTCTTTAAATAATGGGCTGTTGACATTGTTTAAAAAATAAACACCGTCAGTACATATTTTTATTTTAAAATTATGCGTACCGCAGTGTATATATATATATATATATATATATATATATATATATATATATATATATATATATATATATATATATATATATATATATAAAGAGGAGCACACACGTCTTATGGTCTCAGATATAGGACAGCATGTGGCCTATATGTGCTAACGGTATTCCTTTGTGAAGGACAGGAGGTTGTGTGTTAAAAGTAGCATTTAAGGAGTCATTTATCAGCACTTATGCTTTTAGCGGCGCTACGTCTACTGTTGGAGAAACAGGGTGAATTCGCTCATCCTCCTACTGTGATAAATGGCTTTTTAGGATTCTTACAGTGTCCTTAATGACAGCGAGGTGTCAGGTCTACAGACCTCATGCCGATCTCTACACCACCTTAACATTATGGACATGAGGACTCCCGGAGAGAATCCCTCCTGCATGTGAAATCCATCTTCTTTGTCAAAACCGTGTCGCAGAATGTGGAAATTAAGGCTTTGTTAATGCATTATGAAAGCATACATTTAAATCCGTAATAGCCTTCTAAGCACACCTGCTGTTATTAACCAGTCACCGGGACGTACAGCATGAAGACTTACAGTAAAAAAAGTCTGAATTATTAGGCCTCCAGTATATTTTTGTCCCCAATTTCTGTATTTAACAGAAGGAAGATTTTTTTTCAACACATTTCTAAACATAATAGTTTTAAAAACTCATTTGTAATAACTGATTTCTTTAATCTCGGTCATGATAACAGAACATAATATTTTACTGGATATATTTCTAGATACTAGGTACAATTTAGGGGACTTAGGCAAGGCAAAGCAAGGCAAGGCAACTTTATTTATATAGCACATTTCAGACACAGTGGCAATTCAAAGTGCTTTACATAAACAGAAATAAAAGAAGCAAGTAGAAGAGAAATAAAAACAAATAATAAAAATGTTAATAAATAAATAAATAAATAAAAAAGCATAAAAACTGATAAAATGTGTTATAAAAGAATGAAAAAGAGGAGAAAAACATAATAGTACGATCTGTCGGACGTAGCACAGTACTCATTCAGTAAAGGCACAGCTAAACGGATGTGTTTTCAGTGTTGATTTGATTATGCCTAATGTTGGAGCACATCTGATCATTTCTGGAAGCTGATTCCAGCAGCAGGGGGCGCTGTTAGTAGCTGAAGGTCGATTCACCCTGCTTTGACTGAACTCTTGGAATTTCTAGTTTATTTGATCCTAAAGATCTGAGTGATCTGTTAGGTTTGTATTCAGTGAGCATATCTGTAATGTATTGAGGTCCTAGGCCATTTAGTGATTTATAGACCAGTAATAATACTTTAAAATCTATTCTGAATGTAACTGGAAGCCAGTGTAAAGACCTGAGGACAGGTGTGATGTGCTCTGATTTCCTGGTTCTGGTCAGAATTCTGGCCGCAGTGTTCTGGATGAGCTGCAACTGTCTGACTGTCTTTTTGGGAAGGCCAGTGAGGAGGCCATTACAGTAATCCACCCTGCTGCTGATAAAAACATGAACAAGTTTCTCTAAGTCTTCACTGGAAACAAAGCATCTAATTCTTGCAATTTTTTTAGATGATATAATGCTGATTTACTGACTGCTTTGACATGACTACTGAAACACAGATCTGACTCCAGAGTCGCATCAAGATTCTTGACCTTATTTTTTGTTGTTTGACCTTTAGACCCAAGGTACGCATTCATCTTGAGAATTTACTTATTAAAATTATTGTACATAGATGGTTTTTCCTGTAGACAATGGAAAAATATATATTGAACATAGGCTCATTCTGAAAACGTAGCCCAATATACATTACTGGAGATCTCGAATTATGTAGGCAAAAGCATGTTTGGCTGCATTTTGTCTTTAAAACGAACGCTAAGGGGCGGTATGACATCATTCCTTTACATGCTTACCAGCTGACTGCTTACCTTCGTATGGACGGCTTTCCGCTGTTACCAGTTTGTCCAGTGGCTCACCATGTACGTCGGCAGACTTGAGAAGCAGAGAGGAGTTGACCACGAGGACGGGGTTCGAGTCCGGTGAAGAACGGTTCCAGAAAGCGGGCAAGACAATAACAGAATCCAAATAAATAAAATAAACATGTAAATAACAAGGAGAGAATGTGGTAAAATCTGAAAAATGTGGTAAAAGTCAGGCGAGGGCTTTTCTTTTTCTGGATTGCTGTTAGTTGGGTTTAGGAAAGTAGGGTGGGTCAGTCGATCTTTCAGTCAGTTGATAGCGGCCTCTAGTGAATTTACGCAAGAACAGCAGGCGCGAATGGCACTCGAGAGAGAAATCTGAGATCTCAAAATTTAACACAGCAGCCTGGATTCGCGAAAACAAAATCTGTAAAAAAATGTACCACTTGCAGGGGCAGACTTAGTTATTTGGGGACACAAAGTAATTCCAGGTATGGGGCCCTAGCATTTTTTTATATTTTTATTTTATATGCTCTGTTAAACATCGTTTTGGGAAATACTTGAGAAAAAGAAAAAAAAAATACACAGGAAGGTTAATAATTTTGACTTATACTGTACATCCACACACACACACACACACGCACACACACGCACACACACACACACACACACACACACACACACACACACACACGACGAGCCGTTCTAGTCTTGTGCAGTTTTTTTTGTGTTCGCTGAATGTACCGGAGACTTTGAGACTGACATTATCACGTAGCCAATAAAAGCCCACCTGTTTTTCCACCCAATGCTAATCTAATCCGGTCTTCAGTCGCCCGCTCTGGCATTACTCGTATGTCATATTCCATCACGGTCCCAACAGTCTCTGGGCAAAAAAAGACGCGTGTGTTGTTAACAGCGAGTCTTGATACACGCGGCTGACACTTTCACACTCCACTATAGTCTTTACTGACATTATACATCAGAGTCACTTTAATTGCCCTTTTCTCTTGCTTGCATTCGAGGAGAGAAAAGAACATGCAATTTACATGATGGCATTATGGATTTACAGTGTGTAAAATCCCAAATGACAGATTTGGCGCTGTGTTCAAAGGGAAAACATCCATTGTGTTTGCAGCTCGCGTATAACCGGCTTTCAGCATCCATATCCACTGCAGCTATAGATCATTGTAGGTTTTTTTATTTATTCCTTTATAAGTCCTTTGTGATGTTAAATCAAATTACGGTCATCAAAAATAACAAAATAAAACTAAAACAAAAATAAATAAAAAAACAAACATGCCTAATTAATTGATATCATGAATAACTTGTTTTATTATTTGATATTTATGAAATTTTTAGAGCTGGGGAAAAATAATGGTGAGTAATCGCATTGAAAATAAACGTTTGTTTTGATAATTTACCACACATATGCATGCATATATTTGAGATGTTTATTTATATTTACATATCAAATATATGTATGATACAACTTCTATATGAATGTGTATTATTAATGCACATTTCTAATCAGCCAATCACATGGCAGCAACTCAATGCATTTAGGCATGTAGACATGGTCAAGATGATCTGCTGCAGTTCAAACAGAGCATCAGAATGAGGAATGATTTGAGTGATTGAACGTGGCATATGGGCTGATCTGAGTATTTCAGAAACCGTTGATCTACTGGGATTTTCATGCATAACCATCTCTAGGGTTTACAGAGAATGGTCTGAAAAAGAGGAAATATCCAGTGAGCGGCAGTTCTGTGGGCTCAAATGCCTTGTTGATGCTAGAGGTCAAAGGAGAATGGCCAGACTGGTTCCAGCTGATAGAAAGGCAACAGTAACTCAAATAACCACTCGCTACAACCGAGGTCTGCAGAAGAGCATCTCTGAACACACAACATGTCCAACCTTGAGGCAGATGGGCTACAGCAGCAGAAGACCACACAAGGTGCCACTCCTGTCAGCTGAGAACAGGAAACTGAGGCTACAATTCACACAGGCTCACCAAAATCGGACAATTAAAGATTGGAAAAACGTTGCCTGGTCTGATGAGTCTTGATATCTGCTGCATCATTCGGATGGTTGGGTCAGAATTTGGCATCAACAACATGAAAGCATAGATCCATTCTGCAGTGTACCAACAGTTCAGGCTGCTGGTGGTGGTGTAATGGTATGGGGGATATTTTCTTGGCACACTTTGGGCTCATTAGTACCAATTGAGCATCGTGTAAACACCACAGCCTACCTGAGTATTGTTGCTGACCATGCACATCCCTTTATGACCACAGTGTCTCCATCTTCTGATGGCTACTTTAAGCAGGATAATACACCATGTCATAAAGCGTGAATCATCTCAGACTGATTTCTTGAACATGACAATGAGTTCACTTTACTCAAATGGCCTACACAGTCACCAGAACTCAATCCAATAGAGCACCTTTGGGATGTGGTAGAACAGGAGATTCGCATCATGAATGTGCAGCCGACAAATCTGCAGCAACTGTGTGATGCTATCATGTCAATATGGAGCAAAATCTCTGAGGAATATTTCCAGTAGCTTGTTTAATCTATGCCACGAAGGATTGAGGCAGTTCTGAAGGCAAACTGAAGGTCCAACCTGGTACTAGTAAGATGTACCTAATAAAGTGTCCAGTATATATATATATATATATATATATATATATATATATATATATATATATATATATATATATATACACACACATGTATATGAATAAATTAGGACAAATTTAGACTAATTCCTTCACTATATTAAAATTATTATTAGTTTAAAATTTACAGAGACTACATTCCATGTTATGATTTGATTAGGTTTACAGTACTAAGTTTGATTTATTCATATTATTTTCATTCATTCATTCATTCATTTTTCTTAGGCTCAGTCCGTACTTAGTCTGTATTAGGCTTAGTCTGTATTTACTGTATTTATTCTATAAATCATAATAAAATCTATGATAGCCATTCATTTTTGTTCCTAAAAAAATAAAAAAGATACAATCAAAGCTTCATTACACATTTACTCTAAAACTGTGTGTCTTATAATTAATCTCAAGGTTAAAGTTTTAAAACCCTCTCAATATCTTCTTCTATCCCCCAAACATATGCTTCATACGGTCCATATTTGGCTGCCTCTAAAAGCCATTAACTTTTTGTGTAACCCCACATATTTCATAATTATGGATTCCAGTATGTCTACTGCTGTGCCTCAGTTATTTACAAACAGTCCCGTATGTCAGTTTAGTGTGCTAGACTCCTCATCCGTAATTCTGCGCCTAATTATAACTCTTTGTAATCTCACAAGCATCTGCCAGTCATTTTAACCACCCCGAGTCTACATATGAATACTGTATTTTAATGTTGACTTTAACAACGTAAATCATCATCACACTCCCACTTTAAAGTCTGCTTGAAATCAAAATGTACAGTGTTTATTTTGAAAGCCCACATTGTTAGTCTTAAGGTGAACAATTAATAAATAAAATGTTTTTTTTTTATTTTAATATTTGTATTTTACTTTTTTGTTGTTTTATTTATTTATTTTTTGCAAATTGTTTTGCTAAATTAAATTGCATTTATTTATTTTTCAATATAATGTAATGTAATATAATATTAATTATATAAATTAATATTAACTAGCTGCTTTAATGTAATATATATATTTTTACATTTTATTGTCACATTTGTATTTTGCTTTATTTATTTTTTTGCACTTTTTTATTTTTCAATATAATACACTATTAGACAATATAATATGATATGAGACAATAAAATTTAATTATTTGTATTTAGATTTTTTCTTGTAGTTTTATTTATTTTTTGCACTTTTTGCTAAATTAAATTGCATTTAATATTATATATATATATATATATATATATATATATATATATATATATATATATATATATATATATATATATATATATATATATATATATAGTCTGCATTTAAGTTGTTTTATTTATTTGCTATTTTATTGCTAAATTAAATAGCATATTTTTTATGTAATGTGATGTAATATAATAATAATTTTATTAAATATATTAATTATATAATTGATTATAATTATAATAGTGATAATATATATATATATATATATATATATATATATATATATATATATATATATATATATATATATATATTTTTTTTTTTTTTTTTTTTTTTTTTCCTCATTTGTATTTTGCTTTTAAGTTGTTTAATTCATTTATTTCTTGCTAAATTAAATTGCATTTATTTTTTTATATAATATAATACAATATACAATACTTTTTTGCTTAATATAAATTGCATTTATTTTTTAATATAAAATTAATATAATATAAAATAATATAATATAATATAATATAACATAATATAAAATAATATAATATAATATAATATAACATAATATAATATAATATAATATAACATAATATAATATAAAATTAATATAATATAATATAATATAATATAATTTTTTTGCTAAATTAAATTGTATTTATTTATTTTTAATACAATATAACAGACTGTAATGTATTATAATGTAATAAAATATAATATAAATTAATATTATTTATATAATTTAACATAATAGTATACCATATAATATTTTTTTCTTTTTATTGTCTCATTAGTATTTTGCTTTCAAGTTGTTTCAATTTGTTTTTTAAATAAATCAAATTAATTTATTTTTCAATTTAACATAAAACAATACAAGTTAATCCACTGAAAAAACTGACAGCTTCAGTAATCTTTCATCAAAATCTGAAAGAATGTTGCTTAAGAAGGCTATTAATACTGACCTTAAAATGGTTTTTTTTTTTATTTAAAACTGCTTTTATTCTAGCTGAAATAAAACGAATAAAACGTCTTGCCCTGTTAAACAGCACTTGGGAAATATTTTGAAAGAAATCACAGGGAGGGCTATTAATTTCAACTGTATCAGTAAAAGTGATGTGTCCTAAATGAAAAAAAGAGAAAGAAATCAAGCTAAAGGTGGAGAAGCCTAAATATAAGCAATGCTAAAACTTAAGAAAAGTTGCTGAATCCCATTCGACTTTGCCTGAAGAGACCTGTGAGAAAAGCTGTGAATGAAAAGCACAGCTTATGATGGCATAAAACACCAGAATAAACAGCATCCAAATAGTCTGAATGTAAAATAAATAAAAAGAGCAGGAATCGTAGCACCACCGAGCCAAAAAAAGAGCAGCCGGCCTGATGGAAACAGGAAAACAATAATGAGAGAATTAAATATAGCCAGCAGATGAAAAATAATAACATATCGATCTCACAAGTAGCACTTTAAAGGTGCATAATACCCTGATTCCTGCTATTGATCAGGCTTGTGCTCGGTGTTAGCGTTTCGCCAGGACCCCCAGTGAGTGGGAGATTGCCTCCCATTTTTGGTGCTGTTATTTATACAGCCTTATTTTGGCCCGCGGGAGCCGGATCACCCCATGTTGCACGAATGGGTCAACACGGGTTAAAAACACTAGATTGTGTTAGTGCTTAAAAGGGCAAAAGATATCTAGAGCGAGTCATTTAAACTTACAGAGAGCCTCATGAAAAGCAGCATGTACAATCTTTCACGTGAACTTTAGATGACTGCTCTCAGGTAGCCTATAATAGGTTCCTGTGATGAATTATTCATCATAACATCCAAACAAACATACTACGGTACCTTCCATACCATGAAGAGGCTGAAATGGATGCCGTTCTGTGAAAGAGTACAGGTCTATAGGATACTCTGGAGCCATGTTACCAAAACAAATGGTCCATCTTGAAGTGTTAGTTCAATCACACACACACACACACACACACACACACACACACACACACACACACACAAATAAAATAAATAAAATAAAATATGCGTGGGTATATTGCTCTCGCCTCACAGCAAGAAGGTCGCTGGTTTGAGCCTCAGCTGGGTCAGTTGGCGTTTCTGTGTAGAGTTTGCATGTTCTCCCTGTGTTCGCGTGGGTTTCCTCTGGGTGCTCCGGTTTCCCCCACAAGTCCAAACACATGAGGTACAGGTGAATTGGGTAGGCTTAATTGTCTGTAAATTGTAAAATATATGCTGGATAAGTTGGCAGTTCATTCCTCCGTGGCGACCCCTGATTAATAAAGGGACTAAGCCGAAAAAAAAATGAATGAATGAATGAATGAATACAATTGTCTGTAATAATAGTTTATATGCCCATCCACCCTATTAAAGAGCAAAAATACTTTGCTACTGTCTTACAATGTTAATCATGCCAAGTTTGATGATTTATTCATTCATTTTCCTTCAGCTTATTCATTAGGGGTCGCCACAGCGGAATGAACCGCCAAATTATCCAGCATATGTTTTACTCAGCGGATGTCTTTCCAGCTTCAACCCAGTACTAGGAAACATACACTCTCATTCACACACACACTCATAAAAGGGCCAATTTAGTTTTTTCAATTCACCTATAGCACATGTGTTTGGACTGTGGGGGAAACTGGAGCACCTGGAGGAAACCCACGCCAACACTGGGAGAACATGCAGACTCCACACAGAAATGCCAACTGGCCCAGCTGGGACTTGAACCAGCGACCATCTTGCTGTGAGGCGGCAGTGCTAACCACTGAGCCACCGTTGATGATTTATTTATTTAAATTATTTTTTTATTTAATAAGTCTAAATTCATATGCTGTTTTATGTTTCATACTGCATGTATACCTGCTACAATAGATGGTAATTTCATCTATAGATATTATAAAACATTACTTTACTTGCATTTTGTTCAACATTTAGTGACATTTAAAGGCTTAACTAGGTTTATTAGGTTAACTAGGCAGGATAGGGTAATTAGGCAAGCTACTGTATGGTGGTGTTTTTTTCTGTAGACAATAGAAAAAAAAAATTAGCTTAAAGGGTTTTTTTAAAAAAAATTAAAACTGCTTTTATTCTAGCTGAAATAAACAAATAAGACTTTCTCCAGAAGAAAACATATTATCAGACATACTGTGAAAATTTCTGACTTCAACTGTGTGTGTACACATATATACATACATATACACATACATATACATACATATATACACATATATACACACACACATATATATATATACTGTATACACACACGTATGTATATATATATATATATATATATATATATATATATATATATATATATATATATATATATATATATATATATATATATATATATATATATATATATATATATATACACATACATATATAACCTATATAACCACATTGTGACGTCTCATATTTGACAATAAAGTAAAATTATATTATATTGAAAAAAAATCTATTTATTTTTATTATTAATTTAAATTATAATTAATTTAGTTAAAAAAACAAAATAAAAAAAACATACAAAATTAAACATTTTAAAAAGAATAAAACATTTTATTTAATTTTTATTTTATTTGTGTGAATCATATATTATATTAAATTGAATTTAGTTAAAACAAAATAACTTAAAAGCAAAATACAAATAAAATAATTCGAAAAATTAACAAGACGTTTAATTTAATGTATGAATAAAATGCATTAAATTAAACGTCTTGTTAATTTTTCGAATTATTTTATTTGTATTTTGCTTTTAAGTTATTTTGTTTGTTTATTTGTTATTTTGTTTTGTTATTTTGTTTTTAAATTAGTGAATAAATTACATGCAAATAATACTGTATTATGACCACTTTACCCTCGACTTACATATTAAAACGAATAATGCAATTAATACACAATTTGATCAGCTCTCCTGCCGAATGCAGTCTTTCTAAAAAAAAAATAAAGCAGGCCTGAGAGAATCCTTCTCCATGTTTCCATGAATCACAAGCAGTTGTTTTTCATTCCTGAAAGTGCACTACACTTCTGTCCTCCAAAACAGCTCATCATAATGTCAGGCAAGCCTACAGAGATTCAGTGCAGTTTAACAGCAAACTTTCCTCCTTAAGAAGAAGCAATGCATTTATTGTCTGATGGCCAGCGGAGCCGCTTGTGCATTTACAGCAAGCAGAAACTATATTTTTAGCCCGAGTAACAAGGAGATTGAAAATTGAGTCAAAGAGAGAGGGGGAATAAAGGAGAACGAGTGTACTAAGCTGGACTGACAGACTCCATTGTGAGAAGAGGAGAGTAGAGAGCCTGTATTTTTTTTTTATATCCATCTAAAGTACAGAAAGAGATAGAGTTTCTATAGAGGACACATACTGTATGCTGGA
>NC_079441.1:70145817-70265817 GCF_903798145.1 Danio aesculapii | reverse complement strand
CACAGGTCACCTCAGAAGAACACGAGAACAGAGAACGCATCCTGTGAAAAATTATATGCTGCGTTCTTCCTGATGGTCACATGACCTTTACACGTTTTTAATGAAAAATTGTGTAAACATTACAGCATTACATGGTAATGTTTACTTTCACCGTCTCATTTAGGGAAACTCCTGAGGTAAATAAGTGATATCTCTGAACTTTAATATTAAATCTATATCAAATTCTGCGCTTCCCACATCCAGTCGCAATGACTTCTGGGACTTCTAGAGCGAGTTCGGTGCTCAAGTCTGCATCGGTGCATCCACGATAACAAGAACACATCTGGGAACTTTCACGCATCCTCCGTTCTTGAGTATTGGAACTAAACTTTGGCAGTTGATGATGGCGTTACATGAGAACACGAGGATGCAAGATCGCTGAAGTACACATATTGAGAAACAGCCAAAAAATGTTCGATTGTCTACAGAACAAACTACCTGCTGTCCTAACCTTAACCTTGTTAAGTCTTAAAATTGCCCTTAAAGCTGAATACGAGTGTCTTTCAAAATAAGCAGAAAAATACTATGTACTGTCATGAGATTGCGATTGCAGACCTCTTAAAACACAGTTGCTTTGTGAAAAATGCCATATACTGCTTTCAATATGGACTGTCATTATAAAATTGTGTGATTTTTCCGTAAAGCTGCTTTAAAAATGAATTGTGTAATGAACTATACAAAATAAATCCGCATTGACTTTATAATCTAAAACCTAACAAACCTCATTTGGTGAAATGCCCTCCTCATCTTTCTTTAAAACAAAAAAACATCATTTTCCCTGATATTTTGTTTACCCGATGCAAATTCCTTCATACATTTCTAAGTGTGTCCAAATACCTTCAGGACCCGCCGTAAAACAGGCCAATAAACCGACTCTGTGAAGGGTAAAAAGAACCATAAATAAACATGTCCAGATTTATTTCATGAGGCTGATTCTCGTTTATCGTGAATGCTCAGGAATAACGCCCTTGTTTCGCATATCACATAATGAATATTTGACGGCATCTTTTCTTTGACTGAGAAAGAAAGCATGATGTACAGCGGAGAACATAAAAATATTAATTTGATGCAGATGAGAAGCCTGTTGTATGTTTGTCTCTGTTACTGTTATTAAAGGGATAGTTCACACAGTCTACTTACAATTTACTCACCCTCAAGTGTTTCCAAACCTTTATGAGCTTATTTATTCTGTTGAACACTAAAGAAGATATTTTGAAGAATGCTGGAAACCTGTTACAATTGACTTCCTTAGCAGGAAAAATCCTATGGAAGTCAATAGTTACAGGTTTCCATCGTTCTTGAAAATATCTTCTTTTGTGTTCAACAGAAGCAAGAACGGTGAGTAAGTTGGTGATGAATTTAGTTTTAAGTTTTTACAGTCTGTTGAACACTAAAGAAGATATTTTGAAGAATGCTGGAAGCCCCATTGACTTCCATGGTAGGAAAAACAGCTACAAATGGTTACAGGTTTCCCGCCTTCTTCAAGATATCTTCTTTTGTGCTCAACAGAAGCAAGAAACCAAGTTGGTGATAAATTTAGTTTAAGTTTAAAGTTTATTTATTCTGTTGAACACTGAAGAAGATATTTTGAAGAATGCTGGAAGCCTGAAACCTTTTGACTTCCATAGCAGGAAAAAACAAATCCTATGGAAGTCAATGGTTACAGGCTTTCATTGTTCTTCAAAATATTCAAAGAAGATATTTTGAAGAATGCTGTAAACCTGTAACCATAGACTTCTATAGCATGAAAAACAAATTCCATGGGAGTCAATGGTTACAGGTTTCCCACTTTCTTCAAAATATCTTCTTTTGTGTTCAGCAGAAGCAAGAAACCAAGTTGGTGATAAATTTAGTTTAAGATTAAAGTTTATTTATTCTGATGAGTGCTAAAAAATATTTTGAAGAATGCTGGAAGCCTGTAACCATTGACTGCCATAGCAGGAAAAAACAAATCTTATGGAAGTCAATGATTACAGGTTTTCCACTTTCTTCAAAATATCTTCTTTTGTGTTCAACAGAAGCAAGACACCAAGTTGATAATACATTTAGATTAAGTTTAAAGTTTATTTATTCCGTTGAACACTAAAGAAGATATTTTGAAGAATGCTGGAAGCCTGAAACCATTGACTTCCATAGCAGGAAAAAACAAATCCTATGGAAGTCAATGGTTACACGTTTTCATTGTTCTTCAAAATATTCAACTTACCCTCAAGTGTTTCCAATCCTTTAGGAGTTTATTTATTCGGTTAAACACTAAAGAAGATATTTTGAAGCTGGAAACCTGTAACCATTGACTTCCATAGCAGAATTATTATTTTTTTTAAATGGTTACAGGTTTTCGCTTTCTTCAAAATCACTTCTTTTGTGCTCAGCATAATAAAAAAAGCTCAAACAAGTTTAACGTTTATTTAAGCTGTTAAGCACAAAAGAAGATATTTTGAAGAATGCTGGAAACCTGTAACTGTAGGGAAACAATACAAATGGTTACAGGTTTTAGCTTTCTTCATAATATCTTCTTTTGTATGCAACATCAGGAAAAGTTTATTTAATCTGTTGAGTCATTGACTTCCATAGCAGGAAAAACAAATCCTATGGAAGTCAATGGTTACACGTTTTTATCATTCTTCAAAGTATTGTGTTTAACAGATGCAAGAAACCAAGTTGGTGATAAATTTAGTTTAAAATATAGTCTGTTGAACACTAAAGAAGATATTTTGAAGAATGCTGGAAACCTGTAACCATTGATTTCCATAGTATGAATAACTACAAAAGGTTACAGGTTTCCAGCTTTCTTCAAAGTATCTTCTCTTGTGCTCAACATAAGAAAAATAGATTTGAAAGAAGTGAAGCGTGAGTAAATGATGATGTAATTTTCAGTTTTGGGTGAACTGCCCCTTTAACGTGCTTTTATCAGGAAGTTGTTCCAGGGCCAGGAGGGGGATGTTATTTCATGAACCGGACCGGCATTAATCTCTGTCACATGGTCGTCTCTGATATAAACCCTGTCCAAATGAGTCCAACCGGCGGTTCTCCTGTCTGATAGCGGCATGTTTCGGCATCACTGCTTGACATTGAAGCCTTGCTCGCTGTACAAACGTGGAGGGTAAACAAGAAGGACGAATTAAATTTCCTCAACCAGGAACACGGACAACAAGATAACGTTGAGTTCTCTGTACTGTTTTTTTTCTTCTATACTTCATTCATTGCACTAGCTGTTCTACTTTAAGTCCATTACGGTCAGTACTACACTGTGTGACAACTTTGATCAAAAGCAATTAATCTCCCACTAAGAGAAATGGCTCTCCTCTGCTTCAAGTGCATCTAGAGAGAGCGGCCGTTCACATAAACTATGCATGAGGGCTTTTAAAACACAAATAGAGATGGATAAATCATAACGTGCAGCTTATTAAGGAATGGAAGGGCAAATCTTAAATACTATATCACTGGTAATTCGCTGGAATTTTACAGGTATTTACTGCAAAAGCACCCAGTAAAATACCACATACATTCTTTACAGTTCAGTCATGATTTTGCCAAGTATGATGTGATCCTGGATTAACATCTATGTTGATCCTGAAACATTTTTGTTGGAAAATGTAATCCAGACCTATTCCCTTCCACTAAACCCAACCATAACTGTAAATTACAGTTAAATAATTATAAATTATAATAAATAACTGTAAATTAACTGTAAACTGCCCCTTTACAGGAATTTTCCTGTAAATGTGTTTTGCAGTAGCTACCACAATTTCATTTTACAGTAAAATATCCTAACTTCAACTTCTTTTTATGGTAAAAGTCCACGTTTTAACTTTACAGCATGCCAATTTTTATAGTACTTTTACTGTAATTTATTTACATTTTACACTAGCTGTACAACATTCTGCATTTACAATTGAACTAAACAAATTCCAAAGTAAGAAATTTTGTCTTCAACTACAGTAACCGTACTCGATTACTTTGAATCCAAATTTATAAATTCAAAATATTTAAGTCATAATTATTTGAGTTCATTTGAGTTTTATTTTGAATTTACAAATTGTGTTTTAAATTTATAAACTAGATTTGCATAATTACAAATTGAGTTTAGAATTAGATTTTTATGTATTTATGAATTGTGTTTTGAAATTATTAAATGAATTTGCATATTTATTAACGGTTTCAAATGTATGAATTGGATTTGCATATTAACGAATTGTGTTTTGAAAAAAAACTAATTAGATTTTTGTATTTATGAATTGTGTTTTGAATTTATGAATTGTATTTGCATATTTATGAACTGTGCTTTGAATTTACAATTTGGGTTTGTGCATTTATGAATTGTGCTTTGAATTTTCAAATTGTATTTGCATATTTACAAACTGTTTAAATTTTACGATTTGGATCTGTGTATTTACCAACTGGATTCGCATAATTTACAAATTGTGTTTTGAATTTAGGAATCAAATTTGCATATTTATTAACTGTGCTTTGAATTTACAATTTGGATTCGTGTACAGTAACGAATTGTGTTTTGAATTCTCAAATTGTGTTTGTGACCGCGTGAAGGCTGCGCCAGAGCATACGCGTGTTCTTGACGCAGAAGTATAAATCAGCCTTTAGTTTGTGTTTTTTTTGTGGTAATTTTACTGGCAGCCCTGTTGTTACCGCAACTAACCCCTCACAGTAACTTACCTGTAAATGTGTTTTACAGTAGCTACCGCCATTTCATTTTACAATAAATTAGCCTAACTCCAACTCATTTTAATGGTAAAATGCCTAGATTAAAATTTTACAGCATTTACCAATTTTTATAGTACATTTACTGTAATTTATTTACATTTTACACTGACCATACAACATATTGCACTTACAGTTGAACTAAATAAATTCCAAACAAGTGACAAATTTAGTCTTAAACCACAGTAGCAGTACTTGATTACAGTAGAATAACCTCAATATGCAGTAAGTTACTATAAAAGTTTTAAAACGACTCACAATTCAGAGCATATTACAGTAGTGAACTGTAAAGAATGTATGTGGTATTTTACTGGGCATTTATCTCTTTAAGAGGCAAAACATCCAGCCAACCGGTAGTCTCGACTTCATTAGGAGACCACCAGGAAATATGGCTGGCGTCAACACGCTCGTGCCAAATTGTTTAATTATAGATGATTTATCACCAAACTGTCATTTTGCTAAGCGGTAAACGCTCTTCCCGCCGTGCCCTGAGATTGGCACATCGCCTTCAAAAGCTCATTTACATTAAAATGAGAATCAGCGCTAATTTCTACCATACATTCTGGACCCAGCACGCGTCCGAACGCTTGTACCTGATTAGCCCGGCACACAGCAACTTCTTTATTATAACTGCGTTTAATAGATGTTGGATCTCAGCGATATTTCCCATAAAGATTAAAGCAGGAGGCCGCCCTGAGCACATACATTAAACTCCCGCCTCTTCACTGTTACTCGGAGGAGGAAAATCGACTCAGTCTAATAGCTTTTGCTTATTATAGCGTATAGACCTCCAAAACATGGATTTTGTGAAGTTTTTATGGATGCGCTGCAGTGATGTGCAAGCTTTAAGGCAAAGAATAATATACACTGTGATGTAAACATATGGTGGATTAGTCTTAAAGGGGAAAAATAGCCCCATGTTACGATTTCATAGGTTTAATATTGAAAAAATAAACTCCATGGTTAATATTTCTCAGATACATTTCTCAGATTAGGATATTTCTATTATATTTCACCACAGATATGGCTCAAGTTCAAGTTCTGTCATACAGCAAGTGAAAAAAGCAACTCCAATCACTTAGAAACAAAACAGTGTACAAACACATGTACTTGTAACTAATCTTTGCCCAATAGTCCTGTGAAAATGTAATTCTTCAACACATTTTTAATCATCATAATTTTTTAATAGTAACTATTTTATCTTTGCTATGATGACAGTAAGGGCGGCACGATGGCTCAGTGGTCAGAAGTGTTGCTTCACAGCAAGAAGGTCACTCATACACTAAGCCCAGTTTACTTCAATTCACCTATAGCGCATCTGTTTGGACTGTGGAGGAAACCGGAGCACCCAGAGGAAACCCACACCAACACGGGGAGAACTTGCAAACTCCACACAGAAATGCCATCTGACCCAGCTGGGACTTGAACCAGCGACATTCTTGCTGTGAAGCGACAGTGCTAACCACTGAGACTCCGTGCCAGTCGTAATTGCAAACGTTTGAAACCAATTCCTTTTTCCTCTCTTCATATAAACATCGCAAGTAATTTGTAGACCACATGTGCATAGTTTCCTAACTTCGCCAACTGCTGGCTAACAAACATAATACACCTTATTCGAATCATTTCTGTGGATCCATGTAAACAGTGATCATTCTGAAAATAGTGTAATCTGTAGGTCAGTTTCACAAAAGCACAGAAATAAAATGTTTTAATAATGGAATTTAATAAATTTAAATTGTAGTGTATTTGTTTGAGTCCAAATAAAATATGGAGCCAGATTAATCTAAAAAAAAATACATTTGCAAAAATAAGAAAAAATATATATTATGATTTAGACCAACGACGAGATGATCCCAAGGTTTCCATATCCTGGACCAGGCCGTATCCTGAGCAGCTACTGTGGTGGTCATGGAGGAGTGGAGAACATGAGACTGATTCCTGTGACGCTCCAGAGACAGACGAGTCTTCGCTGAGGCCAGCTTCCAGCCTCCGCCACTGAGACTGCAGCTCTGCACAAGACGTTTGGCCAGCGGAGAAATTAAAATGATCGTGCCCAACTGAGCCTGGTTTCTCTCAAGGTTTTTTTCTTCACTTCCGCCATTTAGTGAAGGTTTTTTTCCCTCTCCGCTGTCGCCACTGGCTTGCATGGTTCGGCATCTATAGAGCTGCGCATCATCGGATTTGCTCTTCAGTGTTTGGACTCTCAGTAGTGATTATTAACCACACTGAACTGAGCTAAACTGAACTTAAACACTACAAACTGAACTACACTGTTTCTATTTACTATGACCTTTTATGTGAAGCTGCTTTGACACAATCTACATTGTATAAGCGCTATACAAATAAAGGTGAATTGAATTGAATTGAAATAAAAATGATACATTTGCAAAAGTAAAACAATTCGTAAATTCAAACTAATGATGATAAAGCAGAGTTTATTGAATAATCTGTTGCGTATGATTCAATGCTCAGATTTTGTCTGACCAGGACAAATCCAGCAAGTACTGTTATACCACAAGCAACAGCGATGCAAAATTACTGCTTCACAATATTGTCCAGTGACTATACAGACCTTGAAATGGAGACATTCACGTATAAGTTACTCATGAACACAAGTGTCGCTTGAATCCACATAGCTATAAGATTATAACAATATGGACAAAAGGAAATAACAAAGAAATAATTATAGGAAAATAGTAATAATATAATATAAAAACATAATAAAATGACAAATAATAATTAATAATTATAATCAAATCATTAACTAATGATCAATAAAATGATATAATGATAATTATATAAATGACTAATGATCATGTGATTAAATTAAATAATTAAATGAAGAATAAATGAATAAAAACAAATAAAACCCAACACAAATGAATGGTTGTTTTCTTGAAAAAACACACACATAAGTTTGCTATAAAGATTCTTAGATCCTTAGTTAGATTCTTCAACAGAAAGATGAAATGTAGAAGCGGCTGGTGTAAAGTGCACTCTGGGTGACCCGTCAGATTACACGGGTCGGCAAACCCTGAGTGAGCAACACAGATGGCGCTCTGGGACGTCCAGCACAAATGAAGCTGAAGCAGAAGAAGAGGTTTGGTGACACCTGCTGCAATAACACCCCCCTCAAATGGACAAGCACTCAAAAGGTAGAATTCCCTCAAGAGTCTGTTAGAAATAAATAAACCAGAGCCTCGACTGAGCGTTGAAATGTTGAGCAGTTCATTTGGTGCTTTTGAAGAACGGCCGCATACTTGGAGGCTTTGCTGAAGCTTTGGCCACTAAAATATCCATTATACATACATACATATTCTAGCTGTGTTGTTGTTGTTGTTTTGCTCTTGTTTGTATATTGTGTGTGTGTGTGTTCTGATTTTGGTTGTTTACAAGGACTTATTTTGTGTAATAACCAACACAAGCTCATTGTGAAAACGTACCCCCGTATACGTTTCTGGAGAGTGCTAATTATGTAGCCAGAGCTACGTATACCGTCTTTAAAATGAACGCTATGGGGCGGTATGACGCTGATGATCAGCCTTGCTTAGCTTCAGTGAGTAACCAGTCTTGGACTGCAGGGTGATATGACTGTGAATATACAGTATGTACACAAGAAACATCATTAGGTCTATGGGAAGTCTCCAAAAAGAAAGCAGTGTGTGATTGTGTGTAAATATGCCATTAGAGATGTGATAAATGTGACTACCACCATTCACTGCCATTACATGAATCATTAAGGACCATGGAATTCAGCTCAAAATCTTTTTAATTTCTACTGAAGAAGAAAAAACTACATCTTGAATGACCTGCAGGTGAGTAAATATATTGAGTAAACTATCCTTTAAAGAACCTTTTTGTAAAGTGTAAACAATTTATTTGTCGATGTACCATTAGAATTGTAACAAATGTGGCTCAGCCAGTTCATTAAGAAATGCCTTTTCCAGCTCAGTAAATCTTTATCCTGTACAGCACAGTGCAAAGGTTCAGCTAAACGTGTTCCTTCTGAAAATAATAAAGAAATAGCAACAATATCGTACCATCAAGGGACAGAAGTCTACCATCAGCCCAAAATAATAATAACAACAACAACCCAGAGAAAGCGATAGAGCGAGCAGCTGTGTGTCGGCAGCCTTTCTTAGCAACATTAAAGACTCAAATCAAGGCCCAAATTTTGTAGCCGCTGGTTTGTTTTCTGCGAAAGCAATAGCCTCCCGTAGCATTGCTGAGAAATTTCAATTATGTTCTTAGAGAAGCAGGCGACTGGGCCCTTTGAGAGAGCCAGGCAGGCCCGTGACGTGATGAATGGCCGGCCTTTAATGTTATGGGGGATTAAAGATAACTTTTTGAACGATCCCTTGCTCAACGTATAGGCAGCTCCTCTTTCACCCGAGCATAATAAGTTTTCAGCTGCCACCATTTTAATTACTTTCTGCTAATACTTGAACCGCATTGGCCTGGGTTAAAAGAAACAGGACTGGTGGGTTGGAGCCGATATTAGAGGTTTGTTTAGCCGTGCGTTTGAGTCAAGGGTATGCAGGTATCCCATTGATTGCATAGGGGTGCCACTTAAGTTCCTAGAGCGGCCGGGTGCTGGAAAACATCCATCTCGCAGTACGACTGAAGCTCCCTTAATGATCCACAAGTGCACCATAAATTATGCTAATGGTTTTCAGCCCTTGAACACTAACCCTTTTGTTCCTGCAACCGCTGATGTCTTCATGGGATGATCTCACGAACTGCTGCAGAAGTGTAAAGATAAATTAATTTCGCTGCCAGTGGCGTTAGCATTGACGGCATTAGATGGTGCGTTTGCTGTGGTCTTGTGGCACTTTGACATTTAGTCTAGTTAAATGTTATGATAAGGACCATGGTTGTATGTAAAAGGGATTGACCGGCTATGAGATACAGTATGTGAACAAACTGATCAATCGTGTTTTCAATTACTCAATTAAAAAAAAAAAAAAAAGACTAGGAAATAAATAGCATAAACTCATTAGGAACCAATGAGCGAACTGATACTTATGCTAGTTTCAGACTACACACTATTAATGAGTGTTATGGTCAGGCACAGACAGAATCTGCTGAGCTTGTTGTGCTATTTCTGCACAGAATTTTGTCAAATTTTATTTATCCATTATATGTAAATGATTTATGAAAAACTTAACAGATGGAAAAAAAATGTATTCAAGGGAAACTAGAGCAAAGTATGAATATTTAAAATTAACATTTCTACAGGGAGGGAAACCAATGCAGGATTTTAAGTATGAACTGATTTTTTTAAAGGTAACTCCATTGAATCTCAATTGGATTCAGGTCAGGACTTTGACTAGGTCATTCCAAAGTCTACATTTTGTTTTTCCTTAACCCTTCCGAAGTGGAATTGCTGGTGTTCTTCGGATCATTGTCATCCTGCAGAACTCAAGTTCACTTCAGCTTGAGGTCACTAACAGATGGCCGGACATTCTCCTTCAGGATATTTTAGTACGCAGCAGCGTTCATAGTTCCAGTAAAACAGTCCCAGACCATCACACTACTACCAGCGCATTTTACTGTTGGTATGTTCTTTTATGAAATGATGTGCTACTTTTATAATCACACTTAATGGTACATACATCTTTCAAAAAGTTAAACTTTTGACTCGTCAGTCCACAATGTATTTTCTCAAAAGTTATGAGGATTATCAGGATGTTTTCTGGCAAAACTAAGATGAGCCTTTATGTTGTTTTTGCTTAGCAGTGGTTTTGCCTTGAACTACGCCATGCAAACCATTTATGGCCAGTCTCCATCTTATGGTGGAGTCACGAACACTCACCTTAAATGAGGAAAGTGAGGCCTGCAGTTCTTTGGATGTTGTTGTGGGGTTTTTGTGACCTCTTGAATGGGTTGTTGCTGGGTTATTTTGGTTGGCCGGCCACTCCTAGGAAGGTTCTCCACTGTTGCATGTTTTTGTCATTTGTAAATAATGGCCATCACTGTTGTTCACTGCAATTTCAAAGCTTTAGAAATGGCTTTCTAACCATTTCCAACCATTATTTTCTCTCTCATGTGTTTTTGAATTTCTTTGGATCTGGATTGAACCAAGTTATGTTTTGCGGAGGGGGGAGGGGAGATGCATTTTGAAATATCTTGATTGAGACCAGTGCTCTCTTTAGTCAGGTTATCCAATCATATCATCTTGCGAGGCAAAATTGCATGACTTTTTAATGCACATTGACTAAATTTATTTGGTAAATTACTCAATCACTCAATTAAGCACATTCATTACCTATGGTCTTTAAGAATTTGCTGCTTTTATGCAAGATTATGGGGGATGCACACTTGCAACAGCTTTTTAATGTGAAAAATATCCATAAACATAGGTGGATGGAACCATAGCCAAGCAACTCAATGAACTGAGAACCAATTCTTTTGCACATGTCCATGTAATGATGCAAAAATCAATGAGTGAACTAACAGTATATGCATGTTGAGTGAATCACTGAAACAAACTATTCATAAGGAACCCGTTTGGAGTCTATCATTTGCTTGCAAGACTTAAAATATCTGTTGCTATCAGAATTTACGGGTGAACGAAGGAGGCCATGTCGAGCGCTGCTTTAAAAAGCATCTATAAAGCAATGGGTAATCATCTGGACATAAGGACATTGGAAATCAGACTGATTTCAGCTCTGAAACACCCTGTCATTACCTTCATATCAAATCCACACTGTAATTCTCCATCTTATTAGCTAAAGTAAAACCCAAATGAAAACAGATGCTGAAAAAACTCCTGCATCCCGAGAGTAATCGTCCACCCACGCCTGACTGACTATGTATTATATAGTATAGCATTAATCCTCTATGGAAAAATATGTTTTTTTGTACATCTGTGTTAGAGGCTCGTCTAAGACCTAAATAGCAGATTGAACAGTCACGCGGAAGCGACAGCACCTCATTGGTTGGCGATGACAGATTTCCTCGCAGGATTCGGTCATCTGTCCGCACCTTTAAAGTGTGTCTCTATCTCCTCGCATGAACATTCCTTAAGCCCCTCGATACGTACCTGCACCACATCAGACTTCTGCTTTCACACACCGCTTCACAGTGTCATGCTTCGTGTCATTTACTGTGTTTTGTAGTCCTAAAATACACCGCTGCAGAGTTCTTCTTCCTATAACGCAGTATTCCCAGTGCGGCAGCTTGGCAGAGTTCACTCGGCTCGACTCCCTGGGTTCTGCGTTCTACAAAGCTGCGCATTGCCCAAGGTGATGGTATTGTTTTGGTGTATTCTGATGGGTAAGGAGAAACATATGAAGGTGAAACGCAGGACGGTTTCTGCTTGTTGCTCTCTGCAGGTCTTCTGCTTGCACGAGAGTATGTTTGTTTGTGCAAGAGAGAAAAAGTGGCATCCTTTTGAGACCTGAAATAAGCATTTACATACAAAAATATATATAAATGCATCAGATTTTACACAAATGTTTAGTGGTTTGACTGTAATGAATGTCTTAATAAAATGGAGAAAATTATAATAAATAATAAAAAAATAAATAAATAAATATAAAAAAAATAATAAATAAATAAATAAAAATTGAGAAATAATTAAGAATAAATGTTACTTGCTCCTATTTAGAGGTGGTGATAATTTTAACTATGACTTTATATGTAATAAAATACTTCAAACTAATGAAACTAACTAAATGAATACAACAACCAAACCACAGTGTAAACATTAGTACACCCCAATGAATATGGGAAAAAATAATAATAAAATGAATAATATACTATTATAAAATTTTAAATATATATCTAAATGTATAATATTAATGATATAATCATGAAAATATTACATTTAGCTGAAATGTTGATTCGAAATTAAAAGTATTCTTTCTATTTTGATGTTGATGTTGATGTTCTTTCTGCTTATTAAAACAGTTTTGTTTAAATGCACCAAAATATATTGTCTACCGTACAGTATGTATTCAAAGACTGACTGATTGATGTGAAAAGATGGATGACAGATGGATGACAAACAGATGTGAATGAATGGATGGATGGACAGAAATGTGAATGGATGGATGTATTAATGGATGGATGGATAGAAAAGTGAATGAATGGATGGACGTATAGATGGACGGATAAACAGAAATGTTAACGGATGGATGGATGGAAATGTGAAGAGATGGATGGAAGAAAATGTGAAAAGATGGATGGATGGAAATGTCAACAGGTGGATGGATGGAGGGATGGAAGGAAATGTAAACAAATTGATAGATTACAGATAAAAACGTGAACAGATGATGGATAAATGAAATGTGAACAGATGGATGGATGGACAGATAATGGTTGGATGGTGGATGGAAATGTGAACAGATGGATGGATGGATGGATGGATGTACAAAAATGTGGATGATGGAAATGTGAACGGATGAATGGGTGGATGGAAAATGTGAAAATTGATAGAAACGTGAACAGATAGCTAGATGGATAGATAGCTGGATGGATGGATGGATGAATGAAAATGTGAACAGATGGATGGATGTACTAAAATGTGGATGATGGAAATGTGAACAGATGGATGGATGATGGATGGAAATGTAAACAGATGGATGGATGATGGATGGAAATGTAAACAGATGGATGGATGGATGTACTAAAACGTGGATGATGGAAATGTGAACAGATGGATGGATGATGGATGGAAATGTAAACAGATGGATGGATGATGGATGGAAATGTAAACAGATGGATGGATGTACTAAAACGTGGATGATGGAAATGTGAACAGATGGATGGAAATGTAAACAGATGGATGGATGATGGATGGAAATGTAAACAGATGGATGTATGTACTAAAACGTGGATGATGGAAATGTGAACAGATGGATGGATGATGGATGGAAATGTAAACAGATGGATGGATGATGGATGGAAATGTAAACAGATGGATGGATGTACTAAAACGTGGAAGATGGAAATGTGAACAGATGGATGGATGATGGATGGAAATGTAAACAGATGGATGGATGATGGATGGAAATGTAAACAGATGGATGGATGTACTAAAACGTGGATGATGGAAATGTGAACAGATGGATGGATGATGGATGGAAATGTAAACAGATGAATGGATGATGGATGGAAATGTAAACAGATGGATGGATGGATGTACTAAAACGTGGATGATGGAAATGTGAACAGATGGATGGATGGAAATGTAAACAGATGGATGGATGTACTAAAACGTGGGTGATGGAAATGTGAACAGATGGATGGATGATAGAAGGATGAATAGAAATGTGAACATAGATGGATGGATGTAAAAAAACATGGATGATGGAAATGTGAACAGATGGATGGATGATGGATGGATGTGAACAGATGGATGGATTTACAAAAATGTGGAAGATGGAAATGTGAACAGATGGATGGATGTACAAAAATGTGGATGATGGAAATGAATAGATGGATGGATGATGGATGGAAATGTGAACAGATAAATAGGTGATGGATGGATGTATGGATGAAAATGTGAACAGATTGATGGATGATGGAGAGATGGATGGATGGATGGATGGATGGCTGAATGGAAAGTGAAAAGATAGATGTACAAAAATGTGGATGATGGAAATGTGAACGGATGGATGTTGGATAGGTGGATGGGAAATGTGAATATCGATAGATGGATGAATGGATAGTTTAAAAACGTGTACAGATAGCTGTATGGATGGTGGCTGGATGAAAATGTGAACAGATGGATGGAGGATGGATGGATAAATGGAAATGTGAACAGACGGATGGATGTACAAAAATGTAAATCATTGAAATGTGGACGGACAGACAGATAGATAGATAAATTAATTGATCGGGATGCCATGATATGTGTCAAACATTTTGTAATACTACCTTGTATTCTATATCCACCTTTATTTGAGCACTAATACTTCATCAAACCGGTGGATACAACAGATCTGCACGTGTGAACAAACTGTCAGGTAAAGTATTCCTCAAGAAGTGAAAGCGCTGAGAGGCAGTTAAGGTGGGATTGAGGTGAAGAATGATAAAAGGAAGAAGAAGAAAAAACGTCCAGCTGCCACAGGAGCTGCACACAATAACACTATCCACAGATGTAATAGCAGATCCTGCTGCAGAGAGGCAGTTTGGTTAATCTCTGGCACACTCATCACATCAGCACTTCATTACCTCAGGTGTTCTTTTGATTACTACTCAAATCTCTGACCCGGCTTGCACTTTACACGTGATTGCTCTGTTAATTTGTCCTTCAACCCAAATCCCCATTACTGCCCGGCACTCTCTGCTTCTTTCTAGTCCTTTCATGATACTCTTCTCCTTGTTGATACACTAGCCGACACAGAAAACATGAACATTTCTACAAAAAAAAAATAAAAAAACACACCAAACAACTTGGAAGTGAAAAAAAAACACCCTTTAAAATAAAGATTCCTTAATGGCTTTGCTGGTTCCACGAAGAAGGATCGAAATCCAACGAATCTTTTCATTGAACAAAACTTTCTTTATGTTTATATAGATTATTAATATGTTTTTTGCACTTTTGTTTTGAGTTCACACTTGAAAATGATATATGCTAGGGGGAAAGCGGAGATTAAAGTACCATTTATCATAAAAACCTAATTTTAAAGATAGTGGCTGTTTCTCAATTCCAAGAACGCAGAGAACGGACTTGCGTTCTTGTGGAGAGCGGTCTTGCCAGGTGTCCTTGGAAGAACGAACTCAGGAGACCGCGAGAACAGAGAATGCGTCCTCTGAGAAATGAGATGCTGCGTTCTTCCTGATGGTCACATGATCTTGCATTTTTAATGGAAAATTTAAACAACAGCATTCATCCAGCGATTTATTGTTATTCCCCTTTTCAAAATATTTACTATGCACAAAAGACTTCACAAATATACATTGCACAATATAAATAAAATAGATTTTAATAGGAATTTCATCAAATAAACACTTGCATTTCGTTGCCTTGTACATGTGTGATGACAATAAAGTTGAATCTAATCTAATCTAATCTAATCTAATCTTAATGTGTTTATTCCTTTATTAAGATGTTCATGGTAATGTTTATTTTCACTGTTTCATTTAGGGAAACTCCCGAGGTAAATAAGTTATATCTCTGAACTTTAATAATAAACCTATATAAAATGCTGCGCTTCCCACCTCCAGTTGCAATAGTTTCTGGGACTTCTTGATCAAGTCTGCATCGGTGCAAGAACACATCCGGGAACTTTCACGCGTCCTCTGTTCTTGCTGTCTTGAGTATTGGAACTAAACTTCGGCAGTTGATGATGACGTTACACGAGAACACGAGAATGCAAGATGAACGCATATTGAGAAACAGCCAGTGTTTAGACAGAAATATAGTTTTACTGTGGTTACCAACTCATAAGTGGGGTCTATAAACATCAGGTGGGATTTTGTACAAATGTTGAACACGTTTAATGGTCATCAACATCTTAAATCCTTAAAAAAACGAGTTTGTACATGTATTAAAGCCAGACATTAGGGGTGTCAAAACCGTTTGTTTCTTCGGTGCACCGTGATGCACACGCGGACAATTCGGTATCGGTTCAGTGATAATCGTAACCGGTTATTACGTACTAATGTAATTTATCTCATTTACGCTATGTCGCAGCAGCTTACAATGGCGAGGGAGACGAGTGAGAGCGTTTACAACGCTCCAAATACTTAAAAACACAGAAACTGCACAAATTCACAGCGTGTGTGTTTGCTGGACAGTCTTACACTGACACTTACACCAGAAGCCCCTATTGCGATTGAGAAAATGAAAGTAAACTCCATTTCTCTCTCTCACTGTGGCCCATTTGACCTGCTGGCCTGACTTTTCCTCTCCTCTCGGCTGTTACAGCGATACTTCTGGATACAGACATGAGTGTGCGTCTGCAGAGTTTTGTCCACAGTGTCTATCATGGATCAGCTGTGATCGCCGCTGCCGTTTATCAGTGTCACTCATCTGTGAAGAGCGCCAGCGTTTAAGAGTCAATCGCAGCCCTTTCTGTTGAGCGTGTGACCAATCAAAGGGGTGTAAGAACTTGGAAGACAAGGCTCAGAAAGCGAGCGGGATATTTATATTTGCTTGTATTATTTGCTTTATATACTTGTGTTGATTAAAGGTACAGCTATATATATATATATATATATATATATATATATATATATATATATATATATATATATATATATATATATATATATATATATATATATATATATATATATATATATATATATATATATACACACTGTTTGTATTAAATTACAAAATTTTATTACAAATAGTATATAATATAAACATATTTCTACATTTTAATACAAGAATTGCTGTGCTGTGCAGAAAATATAAAATTGTGCATGAAAAGCATTGTCAATGCACCGTGATGCCCCGAGATATCGAATTGAACCGAATCAATGGCATGATAATCGTAACCAAACCGTGAGACCAGTGCAAGTTCACACCTCTACTAAACATTGTAACAATAAAAAAGTTGCTGCCTTAAATTATTTAGGTGAATGAAATCATTTGAAACCTGAATAAGTACATTTAAAATAAAATAAGTACATATTAAAAAATATTTGTCGTCTTGGCTTTTTGTCATTAAATTGTTTACAATGTACGCTGTATTATATCATCTTTATATCAAAAAAATAAAAATAAATAAATAAATAAAATCAATTAGCTCTGTGAGGTGTTTCTTATGTAGCGTGAAGGGGTGGACTGGCCATAGGGAGCACTGTGACTGTGGCCTGCCACCTAACATCCACTCCAATTCCTTATTTATCAGGGGTCGCCACAGCGTAATGAACCACCAGCTATTCTGGCATATGTTTTACACAGCGGATGCCGTTTCAGCCACAACCAAGTACTGGGAAACACCCATACATTAACATTCACACACACACACTCATACACTTCGGACAATTTACTTCACTCAATTCACCTATAGCGCAAGTGTTTGGACTGTGGGGAAACCGGAGCACCCGGAGGAAACCCACGCCAACACGGGGAGAACATGCAAACTTCACACAGAAATGCCAACTGACCCAGCCAAGACTCAAATCAGCGATCATCTTGCTGTGAGGTGCCAGTGCTAACTACTGAGCCACCTTATCTCCTTATTTGAGCACACAGTTATGCAAAAAAAATTTATTTGTTTATAAGTTTACCCAACTATGATGATTTCTTCTACTGAGAAACCCACACATGTAACAAGCCACCATTTTTGCTGCAACATTCAGATGGTGTGGTCCAAATTTAGCATAAACAACACTAAAACATGAACTTGCATCAATGGTTTAGCCTGCTGGTGGTGTAATGGTGTGATCTTTTCTTGCCACGCTTTAGGCACTTCAGTACAAATTGAGCATCGTTTAAACACCACAGTCTACCGGTGTATTGTTGATGGCCGTGTGCGTCCCTTTATGACCACAGTGAGCCCATCTTATGATGCTACTTCCAGCAGGACAACACGCCATGTCACAAATCTTAAATCCTCTCAAACGGCTTTCTTGAACATAACAGGGAGTTCACTACCCTTCAAATAGCCTCTACGCAGATCTCAGACCAGTAAAACACCTATGGGGTGTGATAAAAACCATCAGGAACTGTGTGTGATGCTATCAAGCCAATTTGAAGCAAGATCTCTGAATATGAATCTATATTGGCTGTTTACACCTGATCACTTCATGTATTTTTTTCTGATCTATAAAGTAGGGATGCACTGATACCATTTTTAAGCTATAAAACTAAGACTAATTGTTTCTTTGATAATTGGAAAGGAATATTTGAGTCTATCGGTTTACAATATACTGATGCCCTGTTTTCTAGGCTTCATTGGTGATAATGGTCTGGAATGTTGGACCAGTTGGGCCTCTTTCGCATATAAGTAGAGAACAAAAACTAGCCAGACAGTAATGTGTCAATTGTGGAACGGGCTAAATCTATAAATAAATAAAAAAAACGTCAGTATTTGTACTTTTTTCTTTATTTGTGCCATTATAATAATACATATTTGTAGAGAACTTAGGTTCTGTTGTCATTAATGTTTTAATAAACTTTAATAGGTAGAACTATCCGAGATATGAACAAAAGCAAGTGACGCATCAAATTATTGGATTAAAAAAAAAAATCTTGAATGGTTATAAAATCTTTATAATCATTAAAATAACTTATTAAAAAAATAAGTTAACAAAATCTTGAACGATATTATTGATATGATGTAGTTGCGGAAACCTCCTACTTCTATGTTTATCCGTCTGATTAAGTATAAATGCATCGTCTGTTTTGCGAGGTGCGCACACACTCAGCAGAGGTCTTCAACACAGTACCAGGCGAAAGTATCAATCAGCCCTAACAGTGGCTTGTTCTGTAGACAATCGAAAAAAATATATCACTTAAGGAGGCTGATAATATTGACCTTAAAATGTATATATATTTTTTTTATTAAAACTGCATTTACTCTTGCTGAAATAAAACAAATGAGACTTTCTCCTGAAGAAAAAGTATTATCGAAAATACTGTTAAACTTTCATTCATTTTCTTTACGACTTAGTCCCTTCATTAATCTGGGGTCGCCACAGAGGAATGAACCGCCAACTTATCCAGCATGTTTTACGCAGCGGATGCCCTTCCAGCCGCAATTCATCACTGGGAAACACCCATACACTCTCATTCAATTTAGCTTACCTAACTCCCTATTCCCTATAACACATGTCTTTGGACTGTGGGGAAAACCAGAGCACCAAGAGGAAACCCACACCAACACAGGGAGAACATGCAAACTTCACACAGAAATGCCAACTGAACCAGCTTAGGCTCAAACCAGCAACCTTCTTGCTGTGAGGAGATTATGCTACCAATTGCACCATTCCTGTTAAACATAATTTGGTAAATATTAAAAAAACCTCACAGGAGTGCGAATAATGTTGACATCAACAGTATGTAGATCAGTAACGCCTATTTTGTGTTTCTGAACTCCAGCATGTCTTTATGCCTCTCTCTAAACAGATGCTCTAGATTGTCTGAAAACAGCCAAATCAACAGTGTCCTCAGCAAAAGGGTGGAAATTTAATTTCACAAGCTTTCTAATGGAATCGAGCCTCCATCAGTGACACAGCTCAGATGGAAAGATGCATGGCCAGATTAGATAGAACGGCGTGATTCTCTCAGGCCGATGTCCTTGACTTTCGTTTGTCGCCGTTCGACTGTGTGCAGAATGCCAGTTGTGATAAGCATATTTCAGTTTTTTGCCCATTTTAGGTATATTTACTCTTTTATAATCACCCTAAAATCTAACTTTAAAGAGAGGCCTATTATTATTAAGATGTAAAATAAGTCTCTGATGTCCCTAGAGTGTGTATGTGAAGTTTCAGCTTAAAATCCCATACAGATAAGCTTTTATAACTCTTTGAAGCTGCCCCTTTTAGGTTTTGATCCTAATTTTGGTGACTATCGCTTTAAATTCAAATGAGATCGCGCTCTTTTCAGAAGAAGGCGGAGCTAGAAATGCCTGTGTGTCAGCATAGTGGCAGATTCAAAAACTAGACTAACCTCCTATGCTAATGAGGAAGGGTCACTAGTGGGCGGGGCTTTCCCCCTCTGATGACACGTACAAAGGGAGAATGTCAATCAAAGTGTTTCTGCCAACTGTTTTCATTAAATATGATTATTAAAAGAAGAGTTAATCCAATTTTACCATTAGAAGATGGTTATATTCACAGACTTTTGCCACACAACTGTATAAACATAAGCATTAACTACATATACAAACTTCAGAGCATTTAACTGGTTTCTTTTTCTTAACAGAGATACTTTTTAAAGAGAAAAACAGATATTAAAACACACACACCATAGACAGAATTTAAAAACAACTTTTCAATGGGCCCCTAGAGGCAAAGAAAAGCACTCCAGACATCTCTATGGCCAGCTTTGTCATCCATTTAAACCAATTTGCATGTTTTGCCAGCCTTTAAGACATGTTGAAATGAGAATGCTAATACTCTGGGGTTTTGTGTGGCGTCGTGTATACTTGTGGCTGTCGCAGTGACTCTATGAGAGCTTAACGCATTCCTTTATTTCATCAAGGCTTGATTACTCCTGTGAAGATTCTCCCTCCTCTTTCTGATAATCTAATGCTCTTAAATGAAAGCCTTTTCATTGTTCTACACTTTCTCATTTGCCTCTATTGTGCTAATTGGAGCCTTCGGAGAAGTGGCTCATCAGAGCGAACGCTACTAACACCAACACGTCTCAAATAGTCATATGCATTGCTTAGGTGTGAGACTTATCACAGACTTCAACAGAATCTTGATGGTTCTGTGGATTTTGTCCATCAAATGTGAGCTTTAATTTGTATTCTCTATTGGATTGGGGTCAGGTGATAGGCTGAGCCATTCTACGGCTTGATTTTCTTTCTCTGAAAGCATTTGAGAGTTTCCTTGGCTGTGTTTTGGATCATTGTCTTGCTGAAATGTCCACTCTGGTTTCATCTTCATCCTCCTGCTAATGTAGATGTTGGACTGAAGCAGCGAATATTCATTTACACTTAGGAAGGGCAGAGGGTTGCTGAAGAGAGATTTTAGCTGCTGTCTGGACTTTCACTGCCGAACTACATCTCCCTTTCTTCATGTGTTCAATACCTTTTTCCCCTGCATCATTTCATTTTATTACGCATAACTTCGCTTGTAAACTAATTAGATTTGTTTTCTGTGCATATATGGATTTATTTGGTTCTTACAAACATCCAGGGAAAATCTCAAGTCAACTAAACTTTTAGAAATATATTTTCTAAGAAAATGGTGACGTGTTCAATATTTTCCCAGCTGTATGTGGATTTATCATTCATGTCTCAATATCTTGGATAAAACATTTACATTTTTCCTAATATTTTTACCATTATAATTGTGACCACAAATCCAGTCATAATGCCAGTTCACACCATACACAGAAGTATTAGGTAAGTCAATTACATCTAAAGTCAATGCAAATGCTCAAATAGTGGAGATTTTCACCATGTGACATGAATGACACTTGCTGCAACGATGCGTTTGCTGCAAAAATGCATAATTCTCCTCATTCGCATTTATCGCACAAGTTCAAAAAATGAAACTCAAGCTAAAATTTCACATGAAGGGAAAAACATCCCAGGAGTAAACCAAAGTGAGGGATGTAGTATTCTTGCCTATGTTTCAAATCTAAATTAAGTTCCTAGCAATGTATAGTATCAATCAAAAGCCATATTTTAATATATTTACAGTAGAAAATATTTTTTAATGTTATTTACTGGGCGGCATGGTGGCTCAGTGGTTAGCACTGTCACCTCACAGCAAAAAGGTTGCTGGTTCGAGTCCTAGCTGGGCCAGTTGGCATTTCTGTGTGGAGTTTGTATGTTCTCCTCGTTTTGGCATGGGTTTCCTCTGGGTGCTCCGGTTTCCCCAACAGTCCAAACACATCTGCTGTAGGTGAATTGGGTTAACAAAATAGGCCATAGTGTAAGGGTGTGTGTAAATGTGAGCGTGTACAGGTGTTTCTCAGTACTGGGTTGCAGCTAGAAGGGCATCCGCTATGTAATATATATATATATATATATATATATATATATATATATATATATATATATATATATATATATATATATATATATATATATATATATATATATATATATATATATATATATATATATATATATATATATATATATATATATATATATATATATATATATATATGCTGGAATAGTTGGTGGTTCATTCCACTGTGGCGACTCCTGATAAATAATGAACTAAGCCGAAGGAAAATTAATGAATATATATTATTATCATACTATTCTAATGTTTTTTGACTTTAAAAATCTTTGTACCCATACTTTTTAAAAGTAATGTTTTTGTGACTACTTTAAAACAGTTTTCACCCAGAAATTGCCAGTACATCAAAAAAACGTACCAACAATCAAACAAAGTAGAAAAACTGACAAAAATGTGCATTTTCTGGTCAAATGAACTCAATTTTTAATTAGTGTTCAGCAGTAAAGAAACTCAATGTTTATAACCACTCGAGGCCAAATAAATAGTGAGTACATTTTCATTTTTGGGTGAACTAACCCTTTAAGCTAGTAAAAAAAAACTCAATTTAATGTTGACGCAAACACTACAGCATGTTTGGAATCCCAACATCCATTTTGCATGCATACACTATTAAAAGTACTCAGTGCTCAGCTCCGACTCCGGCATTAATACGGAGTTAAATTAATCTGGCAACGTTACAGCATACATTTGTGCAGCAAACTGCTCAATCAAGACGCCACATTAGCCGCGCATGCTGTATCATTTCAAGTGCTCATTCTCTTCCTGCTGTCGGCTCCAGCCAGCGTCAGAGAGGAAGAAAACGTGATCAAACACTCTCCATACAAAAGTGTATTTATCTTTCCCGATGGGCCATTAGAAAGGCAAGGTATTCATTTGTAAATTAAATTTGCCAACCAAATTAAAGAGGGGAGGACATAATGGATGGATAGCGACTGTGGAGACTCCGAGTCTGGCATAAATAAATGCAGGAGAGGAAAAAAAAAAAGAGAGAGAGAGAGCATTAGAGAGAGAAAGAATAAAGGCCCTGTGTTTTAAGTGCACTGACCCCAAAACATATCTGGATGTGGACATGTCTGAATGTCACTGCGTTTAGAAAACAAATATCATTTATGGATGCTAAAGCTTTTCAAAGGCATGGTGTGCGCATGCTCGAGTGACGTCACTGCTTCGCTGCGTTTGTTTGGAGTTCGCTGCGTTTGTTTGGAGTTTAGATTCGCAATTTACATTTTTATCTTAAAATACTTCCTCATTCACTAAATATTTATCTCTCCTACTTGGGGTGAACAATCCCCTAACACACTCATACAAACAAATCTACTTTTAAACGTTCTGTTTCTCGAGCATCCGCTTGGTGTTTGTAGCTTTAGCCTGCTAGCACCGCTGGTCAGCTAAAGCTACCAACCCCTTTCACACATTTATTTTCTCACTTTCTGGCTTTGCTCTTCACCTTGTACAATGTCGCTTGCGTGTCTGTCCTTGAGTGCAGGAGAGGCATCGATGGAGGCGCTGGAGCTGGAGCTGGAAGCGGTGGAGTCCCAGATTCGCTCGCTGGAGACGAAGCGAGAGGGCATCAGGGCTCTGCTCTTAACCCGTACTCGCTCGTCTGAGGTAAGTGTCCGATACAACGACAATCTCCCAGTTTCTTCAACCCCGCGTGTTTCTCTGTCCAGGCCCAGCGCACCGAGGACGCGGTGCACCCAGGCGTCGTTCACGCCGACTCCCGGCTACCACGGCCCCTGGGTGCAACCGCGTAAGGTGCTTGCCAGGTCCCGGGGCAGAACGTCTCCTCCTCCGGTGTTCGAGATCCCCACGGAGAACCGCTTCGCCCCTCTCCGCGAGACGGGTCGCGATGTTGCCATCATTGGCGACTCAATCGTCCGCCACGTCCGCTCCACTTCCTCCAAAGGTAACAAAGTACGCACTTTCTGCTTCCCTGGTGCCCGAGTTAAGAATATTTCTGCACAGATACCTACTATCCTGAGCGCTGCCGAGAGCCTCGGTACCGCCGTCCTCCACGTGGGGACGAACGACACCGGGCTCCGGCAGACGGAGATCCTGAAGAAGGACTTCAGGAGCCTGATCGAGACGGTTCGACGCACTTCGCCCGCCACGCAGATCATCGTTTCTGGACCGCTTCCTACCTACCGCCGAGGAAATGAAAGGTTCAGTAGACTTTTGCTCTGAATGAATGGCTATTAACATGGTGTGAAGAACAGAAATTGCTCTTTGCCAATAACTGGAATCTTTTCTGGGAGCGTCCTAGGCTTTTCCGCGCTGACGGGCTGCACCCCAGTCGAGCTGGAGCTGAACTCCTGTCGGACAACATCACCAGAATACTTCGCTCTATCTGACTAGTAAGTAAAAATTCACAAAACTCACAAATTAGCCACACAGACTCCTATTCGTCCCACAAAAATAACAGTAATGCATACCTAACTAACCACATAGAGACTGTGTCTGTTCCTCGTATTATTAGATCAAGAAACAAACGTACTGTGTGCTCCAAAAATAATCTATTAAGAATTAAACCAGAAAAAACACGAAAAAATGAAAATACAAATTTCATGAAGCTTGGTCTCCTAAACATCAGGTCACTAGCACCTAAAGCACTTATCATAAATGAAATAATAACAGATAACAATCTTAATGCACTCTGTCTCACTGAAACCTGGCTGAAACAAAATGACTATATTAGTTTAAATGAGGCAACTCCTCCAGGATTCTTATATAAACATGAGGCTCGTCAAACTGGTCGTGGTGGTGGAGTTGCGTCAATCTTTAGTGATATTCTTAATGTTAATCAGAGAAACGGACTTATGTTTAGCTCCTTTGAAGTACTAGCGCTTAATGTTGTCCTTCCAAACACTATGCAAAAACCTATGTTATCTCTCGCTCTAATCACCATATATAGACCTCCAGGACCCTATGTCAATTTTCTAAAAGAGTTTTCTGATTTTATCTCTGACTTACTAGTTAAAACTGATAAAATACTAATTGTAGGAGACTTTAACATCCACATAGATGACGCTAACGACACGTTAGGGCTCGCGTTTACGGACTTGCTGGTCTCACTAGGAATAAAGCAAAATGTTATTGGTCCAACTCATCGCCTAAAGCATACACTAGATCTAATTCTGTCTTATGGAATTGAGGTCACTGATGTAGACATTATACCACAAAGTGATGATATTACAGACCACTACCTCTTACTATATAAGCTGTGTTTACCTGAAATTAGCAGATCCGCTCCGATATATCGTCCTAGTAGAACTATTGTTCCATCCACTAAAGATGAATTTATAAATAACTTACCTGATCTTTCTCTACTTCGAAATGCACCCGCAAACGCAAATGACCTTGATGTAGTAACCAGCAGTATGGATGCCATCTTTACTAGCACTTTAAATACTGTGGCACCCATCAAACTAAAAAAGACTAGAGAGAATAAAACTACACCGTGGTATAATAGTCATACCCGCGCTCTCAAAACAGCAACCCGTGCCCTGGAACGTAAATGGAAAAAAACTAATTTAGAAGTCTTTAGAATTGCATACAAAGACAGTATGTCCAGCTATAGGAGGGCTTTAAAATCTGCCAGGGCTGAGCACCTCCGCAAACTGATAGAAAATAATCAAAACAATCCTAGATTCTTATTTAACACCATCGCTAAATTAACAAATAATCGGTCATCTTTGGAACAAAACGTTCCACCGCAAATTAGTAGTGATGACTTCATGAATTTTTTCAGTGATAAAATAGAAGGCTTTAGACAGAAAATAGGAGATATTAAACTTTCTGCACCGCCTTATACTTCAGATCCAGTAAACACGCCTCTGAATCTAAATAACCTACAGTGCTTTAAAATCATACAACAGGAAGAGCTAGACAAAATTATAAATAGCTCTAAATCAGCTACGTGTATATTGGACCCAATTCCAACAAAGTTACTGAAAGAATTGCTACCTGTTATAGGAGAACCTCTTCTTAACATTATCAACTCTTCTTTATCTTTAGGCCATGTTCCAAATCCCTACAAGTTAGCTGTTATTAAACCTATTATTAAGAAACCACAACTGGAACCCAGCAACTTAGCTAATTATAGGCCTATTTCAAACCTTCCATTTATATCTAAAATACTAGAAAAAGTTGTTTCTGCTCAATTATGCTCCTTTCTGCAGACCAACAATGTTTTTGAAGTGTTTCAGTCAGGTTTCAGAGCTCATCACAGTACAGAAACTGCATTAGTGAAAATAACCAACGATTTACTCTTAGCTGCTGACCAAGGGTGCATCTCGCTATTAGTTCTACTCGATCTTAGTGCGGCATTTGACACCATTGACCATGGTATCCTTATTAATCGCTTAAAGTCTACAGGTGTCCAAGGACATGCCCTACAATGGTTTAAGTCATACTTATCTGACCGTTACCAGTTTGTAAATATAAATGGACAGCCTTCACAAATCAGCCCAGTAAAATACGGGGTGCCTCAAGGATCAGTTTTAGGCCCTTTACTGTTTACAATATACATGCTACCCCTGGGAGACATTATTAGAAGACATGGGATCAGCTTTCACTGCTATGCAGATGATACTCAATTATATATTTCAACTAAACCTGACGAGACGTCTAATCTGTCCAAGCTAACTGAGTGTATTAAAGATGTTAAAGACTGGATGACCAACAATTATCTTCTCTTAAACTCAGACAAAACAGAATTATTACTTATTGGGCCTAAATCCTGTACACAGCAGATCTCACAACTCGATCTACAATTAGAGGGATACAAAGTTAGCGTTAGTTCTACTATAAAAGATCTGGGTGTCATATTAGACAGCAATTTAACTTTTAAAAATCATATTTCCCATGTCACAAAAACTGCTTTCTTTCATCTGAGAAATATAGCTAAGTTACGAAGTATGCTATCCATCTCAGATGCAGAAAAGCTAGTCCATGCTTTATGACTTCTAGGCTGGACTACTGTAATGCTCTGTTTGCTGGCTGCCCAGCATCCTCTATTAACAAACTTCAATTAGTACAAAATGCAGCTGCCAGAGTTCTAACCAGGTCTAGAAAATTTGATCACATCACCCCAATTTTATCCTCCTTACACTGGCTGCCTGTTAAGTTTCGTATTGAATTTAAAATATTGCTTCTTACATATAAAGCTCTAAATAATCTAGCTCCTGCTTATCTAACCAATCTTCTGTCTCGCTACAATCCAACTCGCTCTTTAAGATCTCAAAACTCAGGGCTTCTGGTAGTACCTCGAATAGCAAAGTCGAGTAAAGGAGGTCGAGCCTTCTCATTTATAGCTCCTAAACTCTGGAATAGCCTTCCTGATAACGTCCGAGGCTCAGACACACTCTCCCAATTCAAAACTAGATTAAAGACCTATCTGTTCAGTAAAGCATACACTTAGTGCACCACTTAGGGGGCTTCCACACAGGTTATGCATCTTGCTGATATACACTGTGAACATCAGCTACGCTAATTATTTTCTTTATTCTCCATTTCCACCTGGGGATACTCTTCCCGAGGCCCTCAGACTATGCAGAGTCACTGATTCGATCCAAGACCAACGACGAGATGATCCCAAGGTTTCCATATCCTGGACCTGGCCGAATCCTGAACAACTACTGCGATGGTCATGGAAGAGTGGAGAACATGAGACTGTTTCCTATGACGCTCCAGAGACAGACGAGTCTTCGCTGAGGCCAGCTTCCAGCCTCCGCCACTGAGACTGCAGCTCTGCACAAGACGTTTGGCCAGCGGAGAAATTAAAATGGTCGTGCCCAACTGAGCCTGGTTTCTCTCAAGGTTTTTTTTTCTTCACTTCCGCCTTTAGTGAAGTTTTTTTTTCCCTCTCCGCTGTCGCCACTGGCTTGCATGGTTCAGGATCTGTAGAGCCGCGCATCGTTGGATTTGCTCTTCAGTGTTTGGACTCTCAGTAGTGATTATTAAACCACACTGAACTGAGCTAAACTGAACTGAACTTAAACACTACAAACTTAACTACACTGTTCCTATTTACTGTGACCTTTTATGTGAAGCTGCTTTGACACAATCTACATTGTATAAGCGCTATACAAATAAAGGTGAATTGAATTGAATTGAAAGTAACTTCAGTTCATTTCACAATTACTTTGACCAATTGGTGCTTAAGTCAATGTGGAAGCCAAAAACGACATTTACACAAAGATATATAAAAAGATCTGTGAGGTTTTTTGAGTTTAAAATTTGGAGGCAGATTCTTGGGACATCTAACGGTGCGTTCACACCAGATGAAGCGCAAGTGTGAGTGGTTTACATGTTAAAGGGCACCTATGGTAAAAAATCTACTTTTCAAGCTGTTTGGACAGACATATGTGCATGTATGGTGTATAGACCGTCATATTAGGGTGATATAAACACACCCAGTGCTTTTTTTTTCAATTTAACAACATAAAAAACGGTGGACCAATTGGAGCGGTTTTCAAACCGACCGCAACTTTACGTAGGAGAGCGGTCCCCCCGCCCACCAATATTGATTGACAGGCGCATCATCATATCCTCAGTTTGTTGATTCACGTCCGCCATTTTCAGCGTGAGTCGAAGCGATATCACTAAAGGAACACGCTAGCTCTATTTTTAGATGCAAGGCTCATTGGGCTCAACACAAGATCAATATTCTCCACATTATCGCTCTAATCGGAATTATTGGTTGTATCTTTACGTAGGTTTGCAAACATGTGTACTGCTCATTGAGTCTACCTTATACTTCAGCCGTTTGCATTTCTCGCGATCCCAGAAGCTCCCTGTGATCTTAACTAGCATGTGTTTTAGAATTCTAAACATCGGTTTCTGTCAGGGTACACTCAAGTCGACGGCTGGGAGCCGCGGACCGCTGCAGAAACCTATGTTTAGAATTCAAAAATGCGTGGCGTGACGATTCGGGACACTTCATGTTTCTGCCGCGCCACAGAAAGTGTCTGATGTGCCGTGTCGCAGCTTCGAGCGGCGCATCCGGTGCCTCAGTCAAAGTTAATTCAGTGTGCGTGGTTATTAGTTTCTGTGTACAAGCTCGGCACTTGAAACTAGCACACAGTTGACTGTAAAACTGTACAAAGACACAAATGATTTTGTACTCTCTGCTTGGTCTGTGCCCGCGTCGTACATGTATGACTGAATGCTGATCCTCTCTTCCTCCTTTCAATCTGCCTGTCTGTGTTGCAAACACAGAGCGGGTCATGGCCCCGCCCCCTTGTTATGGTGGGCGGGAAGCCGGAACTAGTCTACATGTGAAGCAACACACCCCTAAATCAGCGAACTGTGGACACGCCCCCAACATGACACTTTTTAACACATTATAATAATAAAATCTGAATTGTGTTTTAAACTGAACTTAAACTGGCACACTCAGAAGAACCATAATATTAATATTAAATCATGAAAAAGGTCAACTATGTGCCCTTTAAGTCAATGCAAAGATGGGAACAGATATCCTGCGGTGCTATTCAAGCTAATGACGTGATTCGCTCGAGTTGAAAAATCTAAACTTTACTTGCGCCGCGTTAACCAAGCTTGCTCTTGTAGAGGAGTGATTATGACGTAGCGCTTGTTGTTGGTGTCCTGAGGAAAAATCCTGCTGCCGACACTGGACAACAGCTAAGCAAACTGGGTTTGGCTTTGTCTGAAGCACCGCTGAAAGCCTCCATCATACATGTATAGTTTCTGGAGGAGTTGATAAACTCACAGAACTGGGTGCACGTCTGAAAGGATCTAGTGGACGCAAACATAGTGCTGAACGAATATACACTGTTTTTTCCTAAAGCACACAAAGCACAGCTACTCTCTCAATAAAATCCATGTTAGCCATTTAGCAATGAAACTAGAGTCACCAGGCAGACAGAAGCCCAGCCCATGACTTGAATCTGCGTCTACTGTGAAGTAAATTTCATGCGCAAGTAAACTCAAAATGATCACAAGTCTATTTATGTGTAAATAGCACGATTTATTTGCGCAAGCCGCACCTGATGTGAACGCCCTATAAGAATTATTTCCAATGCCATCTCTATCACTTATTCATAACTATTTGAATTAGTGGGTAATTCGTCTGAATTTGTATGATCTTATTTGTACATTGTAGTACAATTTGCTAAACCCCCAATGATGGTTGGGTTTAGGGGTGGGGTTTGGTGTCAAGCCTTCTTTAAAAAATGTGAACTCGTATGAATATAGCCCCTAAACTGACAAAACGTAAAATAGTTGAGATCATGAGATCAGGCTGGTTATTTTACTTTTGATAAAAACTTAATAGAACCATTTGATGCATTGTGTTTCTCTTTTTTGGAAGAGGAAGTGATTTAATAACTGATTTATTTTATCTTTGCCATGATGACAGCACATAATATTTGACTAGATATTTTTCAAGACACTTCTATACAGCTTAAAGTGACATTTAAAGGCTTAATTAAGTTAATTAGGTTAACTAGGCAGGTTAGGGTAATTTGGCAAGTTATTGTATAATGATGGTTTGTTCTGTAGACTATCGATAAAAATATAGCTTAAAGGGCTAACAATTTTGACCTTAAATGGTTTAAAAACTGATTTTATTGTAGCCGGTTGTGTTTTTTCAGTTCGCATTTTCTGTTCATCCTAACTGAAAACTTCTGTTTTCTGTAAGTTTTCCAATAAGCCTGAATATCGTTTTTGTTATTCTTCTATATATTTTCTCTAGTTCTCTTTCTCAAAGTTTGGAGCTTGACCTATACAGTTGAAGTCAGAACTTTTAGCCCCCCTGTCACCTTTTTTTTTTTTTTTTCCCAATTTCTGTTTCTGTTAAACGGAGAGCAGATTTTTCAACACATTTCTGAACATAATAGTTTTAATAACTCATTTCTAATTAACTAGGTTAATTAGGTTAACTAGGCAGATTAGGCTAATTCAGCTAATTATTGTATAATAATGTTTGTTCTGTAGACTATCGAAAAAATACATGGCTTAAAGGGGTTAATAATATTGACCTTAAAATGTTTTTAAAAAAATTAAAGACTGCTTTTATCCTAGCCGAAATAAAACAAATAAGACTTTCTCCAGAAGAAAAAATATTATCAGACATACTGTGAAAATATCCTTTCTCTGTTAAACATCATTTGGGAAACATTTAAATAAGAACGAAAAATTCAAAGGGGGGCTAATAATTCTGACTTCAACTGTATATTTATATAGCTATTTTACCCCCTCTTCTGTTCATTTTAGTTGAAAACAGCAGTTTTCTTATTTTTGTTACTCTTCTATATTTCATTTCTAGCTCTCTTTCTTAAGGTTTGAAGCTTAGGCTATACTTCCGCCATCAAAGCTAAGTGGGGTGTTTAGGGTACGATCTGCCTGCAATGGTCATAATCTACTGAAAATAAAGCTGTGGTCACACTTGACTTTTCTCCCCATAGCCTTCCATTCATACGCACGCGAATGCGTCAGACCGGAAATGCAGGGTCATGGTTTAAGTTTCGCAGTTCGCTGCGGTGCAAAGTTCAAGCTTAGTGAACTCTGACATGCGAAATCGCATCACTTGACTGCATGAGACCAATTGAGGATTAAAACACGACCCCTCTGGACAGAAATTTAAAATATGGAGCAATCGCTCGCTTTATTAAATGTCTAATCATCTTGTTTAATCCCGCCCCTTTTCGCAGCGCCGTACGACAGAATTTTGCATGTTCAAACTCTAGTCTGACCGCAGCTTGAGGACTAAAATGTTTGATTGGTCAACTACTTTAACTATTTACTTGACTTGTCTATTACTTGTTACTATTGTTCAATCAATTATTCAACCAATCAATCAACTCCCAATCAATCAATCAACCAATCAATCAACTCCCCAATCAATCAATCAATCAATCAACTCCACAATCAATCAATCAACCAATCAATCAACTCCCCAACCAATCAATCAACCAACTCTCCAATCAATCAATCAATCAATCAATCAATCAATCAATCAATCAATCAATCAATCAATCAATCAATCAATCAATCAATCAATCAATCAATCAATCAACCAATCAACTCCCCAATCAATCAATCAATCAATCAACTCCACAATCAATCAACCAATCAATCAACTCCCCAACCAATCAATCAATCAACTCCCCAATCAATCAATCAATCAAAGGATGGAAACTCATGTACAGAGACAGGTATTGGTATTCATCCACAACACATCCCTAATAAAATGTTTTGAAGTCATAACTTATTATTAAAGCACAATTTTTTTTTAATTTAATAGTCTGGCACTATTCTTGATTTGTGTGAGAAGTAATAAAAGTAGCAGCTATTTTACTGCCTCTTCTGTTCATTTCAGGCCAAAACTGGCAGTGAATTGTATGTACAGGTACTTGACTGGAGCTTTTCCAGTAAGCCTAGCTTCAAAACAACACTTTATCGTTTCCGTTATTCTTCTATATTTCTTCTCTAGCTCAAGGTTTGGAGCCTGGGCTACACTCCCGCCATCAAAGCTTACTGGGGGGTTGAGGGTACCATTCGCCTGCAATAGTCATAAACTACGCCTATGATGGTTATTGCAGTGATAAAAAGTGATACATAAAACACAACACAGAAAGAGCTATACCTATTTATAGATAAGATTATCTGGGCTTTAATCGAAATAGCAGGCAGGGGAGCCCAGGATTTCTTCCCTAGAGCTTCTTCACGGCCCGCGTTCAGCTTCCACACAGCATGACTATCTAAACGCTCTGAATAATAATAGAAAAATAAGAAGAAATATGCAGACATGTACAGAATAATTTGTTAAAAAGAGAGTAACAAACTGCATGTAGTGTTTGCTGTTGAAAGTACGACTTGCATGGTTTTTCGTACATTAGCATCAGGCTCAGATTAGCATCAGGATCAGATGCTGGTGTTGAAATCGAATGAAAAGCGTGTGGTTTTTTGGGACCCACACATCCAACAAGTAGGTCACGGAGGGATCAGAGACACTCATCCACAAGATGATTTTCGCAAAACATCCCCACGACTCTTCATACCCGTTTCTCTCTTACTTTCGGTCCTCTGCTCTTTATTTTATTTACTGGGTCATTCCTGTTACGCTGTGCATTTTCATTTTGTTGCATAATAAAAACATAATAACGTCTTCATACAGTACCATTGGGGGAAGCACTATAGTTATTTGTATTTTACAAGTACATTATAAAGAATATTTGTAATAAAGTCAAATTAAAAGTACATGTGGGATTATTACAGTATGTTTTATCATATTTTGTCATACTTTGCACTGTGATTTGTTGACTAATAAACCACTGAAGTACTTTAACAGTGTGTGTGCGTGTGTGTGTGTGTGTGTTCTTTTATTGTACTTGATTACACTGAAAACCACTTTGGTTACCACTTTCAATAAAAATCATATTATGAATTTATTACACACATATGTATAATATTTTATACATATGTATATTTTTACACCAATTATGTATTTGATAAGTGTGCTTTTAGAATATGTAGATAATGGGTAGGTTTTTTTAAAATCAGAATAAAAAATTTTGATAATCCTATTACAATCAGTAAGTCAATCAGTCAATAGACCAATCAACCACCAACCAACCAATCATCTTCTCAATCAATCAACCAACGAACTTTCCAAACAACCATTAAACCTTTCAACCAATCAACTAATCAATCATCCTCTCAACCATTAAACCTTCCGAACCACCAATAAACCTATCAATCAATCAATCAATCAATCAATCAATCAATCAATCATCCAACCAACAAACTACCCAACCAACCAATCATCCTATCAATCAACCAATCAATCAACCAACCATCTTATAAATCAATCAACCAACCAAACTAACCAATAAATCTACCAACCAACCAACAATCCTATTAATCAACTAACCAATCTACCAACCAACCAATCATCCTATCAAACAACCAACCGTCTTATCAACCAATCAATCAATCAACCAACCAACCATCCAATTAATCAATCAATTGATCTTCCAAACAACCAATCAGCCTACTATTTATTAATCAACCATCGAACCAGCAACCTTCTTGTTGTGAGGTGATCGTGTTTTTTGTTGTGAGGTGATGAATTTTATTTATTTATTATTTAACATTATTTAATTATATGTATATATATATATGGGTGTCACGGTGGTGACGTGGGTAGCATGATCGCCTCACAGTAAGAAGGTCGCTGGTTTGAGCCCCGGCTAGGTCAGTTGGCTTTTCTGTGTGGAGTTTGCATAATCTCCCCAACTCGGTGTGGGTTTCCTCTGGGTGCTCTGGTTTTCCCCACAGTCCAAACACATGCGGCATAGGTGAATTGAATAAATTAAATTGCCTGTAGTGTGTGTGAATGCAAGGTGTTTCCCAGTGTTGGGTTGCGGATGGAAGGGCATCCGCTGTGTAAAACATATGTTGGATAAGTTGCTGGTTCTTTCCGCTGTGGCAACCCTTGATTAATAGAGGGCGGTAAAAAATAATGAAGGAATATACATACATATACATACATACATACAAACACATATACACACACTATATATATATATATTTTTTTTTTTATTTTATTTCTTTATTTATTCATAATTCATTTTTCTTTTCGGGTTAGTCCCTTTATTAATCTGGGCTCACCACAGCGAATGAACTGCCAACTTATCCAGCATATGTTTTACGCAGCGGATGCCCTTCCAGCTGCAACCAATCACTGGGAAACACCCATACACACCCATTCACACTATGGATAATTTTATTTAACCCAATTCACCTATAGCGCATACCTTTGGAGTTGTGGGGGAAACTGGAGCACCCGGAGGAAACCCACTTAAACATGGGGAGAACATGCAAACTCCACACAGAAACGCAAACTGGCCCAGCTGGGGCTCGAACCAGCGACCTTCTTGCTGTGAGGCGATTGTGCTACCCACTGTGCCACCATGCTGCCCCTTTAATTATTCTTTTTTATTATTATTATTTTTGGTTTACAAAGAGACACTAATGGTGTTGTTTTTAATAACTTGCATTTCCAGTTCACCATCACGTAAGTGAATGGTAAAAGCATTTTATGTTTATAGTTGAAAATTGTGTTTTGTAAATTCCCCTAAAATTGCATTGTCCCTAACAAGCTCAGTCTCTCTCTCTCTCTCTTTCTCTCACTCACTCAGTCTTTGCCTGTGGGGCTTGAACTAATTAGAATCTAATGGACCAAAAGTGACTTGTACGCTTGAGGAAAATAAGAAAAACTAAGACAGCATTCATATGTAAACGCAAACACGCCAGTTTACACAGAAATAATACTGCGGTGTATCTTGCTGGAGCAACAATGGCCCTCCAAAAAATAAAAAAAAAAGCCAGTCAAGGCTAAAAAGCATATTTAAATGCATGAGTTTTCCTTTTACAACTCTTATTAAGCAGCCGAGGCATAATCTTGGCCAATTGAATGTCCTAATATATATATCCATAATTTGTCAAGGAGTGTATTTTACAGCCGAGCCTCAGAATGCTCTCGTTTCAGTCGCATTTCTAACAGGTGTGTGTGTGTGTGTGTTTATATGTGTGTGTATAAGCAATCATCATTATGCAATGATAAGAAACATGCCCCGAAGACTCACTCGGGAATTAAGCATGTCATGATTCCCCGTTCTCGATTGCAGCTCATTCTGCTCTTCTCTCGCCGTTTAGTAGCGCTAAATAACTGATGACCATAATTTAGGCCCTCTAAAAGGCTCATTTCATCGAGGGCAGTCGTTTCGAGACTGAGCAATGGGTATGAATGCAGACCGCATTGTCGCAATATTCAAATTTTGCATGCACTGATAGATAGAAATGCTGCGTTCATTTAAATGTGGCCTACTATATTCTCTATGGTGATGAAATCAATAATCATATGATGGCGGAATTACAGGGAAATGACAGGGAGCGGTATTAACTGGATGTGAGTTACAGTAGACAAGACGCCGTTAGTGTCTTGGTTAATAAAAATGCTTTAAAACATGTAGCGGAGAGAGAATATTATGGTATGTTGCATGCATGGAAAGCGTTTTGAAGGCTAAAGGAACTCTTTAGGATTAGGGTTTGAAGGAAAAAAAAAAAAATCAATAATTAATGCATGTGTCAAACTGAAGTGTGTGTTTGAAGGTGAGGGACTGAGCAGTCATATTGGGAATGAGACGGGTCAATTTACATGCTTTGAATGCACACAAATATGTTGGGTTTTGTAGGCACTTCTCACAAATATGTAATGATTATTATTACTGAACAGGCTGTATATTCTGTCCTTATCCCCCTAAATCCAAGCCTCACATGAAGCATTTTTACATTATCAAAATACTTTGATCTGTGTGATTTATGAGCCATTTTCCTCACAATTTCCATCAAAATTTAGAATGCCCTCACAAAGTCAAAAATTACTGGTATTAGTATACTTGAGGGGACATTTGGTCACACACACACATTGTTTTTATATGATGTATATAATCCGATAAGCCGATATCAATAACCGATAACTCGTTCGATTTAGAGGCCGATAACCTATATATATATATATATATATATATATATATATATATATATATATATATATATATATATATATATAATACAAAAAATACAACTAGTTGATACCCATGTCATTTTTGTCCTCATAAACCATCGAAACTAGTACACACAGACACAAACATTCACACATCTTGGATGTGGTGGTTTATGAGGACTCTCCATAGTCCAAAGTCCACAGGCTTCATTTATGGTCATATAGAGGTGGGGGAGGACTCATTTGACTCAGGCAACCAATCAGCATCTTGATATGATAATGTCAACAATATCAAACCACACCCCCAAAATTATTCCATAGACTTCCATTATAATAGGCCTAGATGCATATCACTGCAAAGCAGTGTCATGTAGAGATGGGGGTTGGCTCATTTGACTTAGCCAACCAACCACTCAAGTTGACTCTGTAACCATGCCCATAGCAACAAAACAGAGTACCCTAGCAACTGTTTATCAACAGCTATATCTTAGCATCAAAACATTGTAGAGACATGTATGTGAGGCTTGCCTAATAATAACTCAGTGTACCCTAGCAACTGCCTAACATCCACCCAGACTACCCTAACAACTGCCTAGCAATGGCCTAGTAATGCCTTACCAACTGCCTAGTGACCACTCAGGACACCTGAGAAACTGCTTAGCAATGCCTTAGCAACCACTCAAAATATCCTAGCAACCACTTAGAACACCTTAGCAACACATTAGCAGCCGCCTAGCAGCCACTGAGAACACCCTAGCAACCGGCTAGCAATGCCTTAGCAACCACCTACCAACCACTCAGAACACCCTAGCAACCAATAAAAATGCATTGTACTCCACCGATTAGTTTTTCCCCGCTCACATTTTCTTCAGGAAATGTAAATATCTAGTTATGTTTGCTGTTTGTTCAAACTACTTGGTTAAAATGAGCTCAAACAACACAATTCCTGAGTTTTTTGGGGGACAACTTAATAGTTCACTCCACTTAAATTTGTAAAAAGAATAAGTTAACCTAATTCCTTCATGTTGCCCAAACAAAAAGCGGTTGCGTTGCCCCAAAAATCGAACCCAACTTTTCTTACAGTTCACCCATGCCATTATAAAACCAACAAAACCTGTACACACACACACACACACACATGCACACGCACGATGACACTTGCTGATTTGAGAGTCACAAAATGGAAAGAGTATAAGGATGGCAGAAATCCAGGTCCAGCAGACAGCGAGAGGAGAGCGGCGTCTGGTTTGGGTGCGTAGGATAAAGCACAGGTGTGAACTTAACAAGCTGGTTATTAAACACACACCTGCGCTAACACTTTTGGGTATGTGTGTGATCGAGGGGGTCTCATTTTTGTCAGGATGCTCTGTTCCCATCCAACCTGTTCCTTCGCAGTAACACAAGAGGCTCCATGTATCCTCTGTTCAGGTGAGGCCTTGATTATGGAGCCAGATCAGTCTCAAAAATAATGCATTTGCAAAAATAAAACTCATATGTGCCCAGCGCAATTCACATTTGCAAAATCCAACTTGTAATTTCGAAACACAATACATAAATATAAAATTAAATTCATGAATTCAAAACACAATTTGTGAATTCATAAAGAAAAATCATACATATTTCCCAAAATAAATTGGATGTATACATTTCTTTTGTATCTTTGAATTTACGATTTGGATTTGCATAGTCATGAATAGTTTTGAATTTACGAATTGGATTCGCAAATTTATGAATTGTGGTTTTGAATTAACGAATTTGGTTTTTAAATTAGGAATTGGATTTGCGTATTTATAAATTGTGTTCTGAATTTATGAATTGGATTTGTGAATTGTGTTCTGATTTTACAAATTGTGTTTTGAATTTACGAATTGGATTTGCGAATTTATGAATTGTGGTTTTGAATTAACGAATTGGGTTTTAAATTAGGAATTGGATTTGCGCATTTATAAATTGTGTTCTGAATTTACGAATTGGGTTTTGAATTTACGAATTGGATTTGCGAATTTAATAATTGTGGTTTTGATTTAACGAATTGGGTTTTAAATTAGGAATTGGATTTGCGTATTTATGAATTGTGTTCTGAATTTACGAATTGGATTTGTGAATTGTGTTCTGAATTTACGAATTGTGTTTTGAATTTACGAATTGGACTAATAAATTATAAATTGTGTTCTGAATTTATGAATTGTGTTTTGAATTTACAAATTGGATTTGCGCATTTATAATTTGTGTTTTGAATTTACAAATTTATTAATTGTGTTTTAAATTATGAATTGGATTTGCGTTTTTATAAATTGTGTTTTGAATTTACAAATTGGATTTGCGAATTTATGAATTGTGGTTTTGAATTAACGAATTGGGTTTTAAATTAGGAATTGGATTTGCGTATTTATAAATTGTGTTCTGAATTTACGAATTGGGTTTTGAATTTACGAATTGGATTTGCGAATTTAATAATTGTGGTTTTGATTTAACGAATTGGGTTTTAAATTAGGAATTGGATTTGCGTATTTATGAATTGTGTTCTGAATTTACGAATTGTGTTTTGAATTTACGAATTGGACTAATAAATTATAAATTGTGTTCTGAATTTATGATTTGTGTTTTGAATTTACAAATTTTATTTATTAATTGGGTTTTAAATTATAAATTGGAATTACGTTTTTATAAATTGTGTTTTGAATTTTCTAATTGGATTTGCGTTTTAATAAATTGGGTTCTGAATTTACGAATTGGATTTACAAACTGAATTTGCATATTAATGAATTGTGTAATGAATTATGTGAATTTACAAATTGGATTTGCGCATTATGAATTGTGTCCAGAATTTACTAAATATGTTTTGAATTTACTAATTGGATGTGTATTTTACAAATTGTGTTTTGAATTTTCAAATTGTGTATTTACGAATTGGATTTGTGTGTTTACAAATTGTGTTTTGAATTTACGAATTCAATTTAGCAAATGTGAATTGTGTATGAATTTTATTTTGTAAATGTATTATTTTTGAGACTGATCTGGCTCCAAAACTTGAGAGGAGCAGAAAGATTCTGGAAGTCTGCTGATTGGATGATCTTCGTGTCTTGCTAAATAAAAAAAGCCTGGGAAGCTTGTTTTTTTTTTATGGACCCCCTGTTTGTATGTCTGTCCCGGGTTTCATTGTTCTCCTGCCCCAGCTGTTTCTACTCTGCTCGCAATTGATGTAATTTATTCTTCTGCTAATTTAACTGGCCTCAGCTGAGATGGGGAGACAGGCACAATAACAACAACAACAACAAAATAAAAGGCCCATCTGCACCGGCGCCAGCCCCCCTTCTGTGTCAAGGTTGAAGCCCACGCAAGAGCTCCGACAAATAGCGGGAACTTTTCTCACTCATGATTTTGAAAGAGAATATTCAGATACTGCAGCCAGGAAGAGTACTGATGTCTTGTACTGTCTGACTGCTTGACTTTTGCTCAGCTCAATGTGTAGATATTAGGGGTGTATTGGTACACAGAAGTCATATTTCCGTTTTGGAGTCATGGTTCAGCAGGGGTTTGGTACTAAAGGAATAAGCAGCAAATCCCAAAAGCTTGCTCTTTCTGTTCATTTTGAACAGGCAAAAAGTGTTTTGTTGCAATTAGCACCAGAACTGAATCTTCTTGCGATGCAAAAGTACAAAATAAATAGAATAATGAGAAATAAAACTTTATAACCCAGCTTTATAACTTTGATGAAAATGAAAGTCAAAGTCAAAATGAAAATTGATTTGATGTCAAAATGACATAAATTACAAAAATATACTAAATAAATATATTTAAACATACTGTATAGTTATATACAATTTGTATTATATACAAATATAAACAATTATTTTATATAATACCTTTATATAATATAGTCATATAAAAGTATAAACAATATTTGCGTATTTAGTAAATAAAAACTTATTCTGGATTAGATCAATTTTGTATATTCATTTTGTAGCGTATATAAATATATATATATATATATATATATATAGCATTTGTAAACACCACTGGTTTGCCAAGGTGTTCATGTGCTCAACAGAAATGACTGTGATTGGCCGTGAGGGTCTTCAGTTCATCGAACTCACCACTGTTTACTAAGTCTAACTAAGAGATACAGGGACACTGGAGCGTTTTAAAGCCACGAATATTCAGCAGATCGCTTGTATGCCCCTCCCATTAATGACGATCTCTCCCTCATTATCTTAAACAGAGCTGAGTGAGAAGCACTCATCTGCTATTAGAGTTTGAACAATACTAAACAATACTAATCTTGCCTTGAAACTGTATGCTATGTCATTACATAGATGTCTCCTCGTCTTTTTGGCTGATCCGAAAAATGGTCCGATTCATGACTAAAAAAAACAATGTGATCCGAACTGTGAGACTTGTGATCCGTTACACCACTACCCATTAGTGATGATGATCTCTCCCCCATTAGTATAAACAGCCCTGAGTGAGAAGCAGCTGTCCACTTTTAGAGTTTGAACAATACTAAATAATACTAATCTTAGCTATAATGACAAAAAGTCTAGAAACTGTATGCTATGCCACTCCTGAGATTTTCTGATTGTTTATATCATTACTTCCATGTGATTTTATAGACATGTAAGGTATCAATCACAAGTGTCATGCTGAAGTTGTACTCTTGAGGTCAGCGGTTTGTTCAAATCTGACAAAATCTTGACGAAACCACAATGTTATCATCATGCTAAAAATCTAACTTGGTCTCGTAATTGCAGTTTTCTCCATCGTTATAAAGCGCTTTGTCAGTGCGGTTCAATCATGACCAGAGAACCTGATGGCACTTATTATGCAAAGCGGTCAGGAAGGCACGGGCTCAATCTGTGTTTAAAATCAGCCCCACATTATTCATCCAGCACTACAAAGCATCCAGTCCCCTAAGCGTTGCAGTTAATTGTTCTCCCTATCCCCGTCTCTCAGCCCAATCAATTGGAGTATTGTTACAAACACAAGCATGCTCTTTTAATACTCAACTCCCAATGTTATTTACTGCTTTAGTTTGGCTTGAATTGTCATTTTTGAGAATATCCTCATAGGCATTTTTTGTGGATCTGATTAGAATAATATATGTTTAGCACCATTTTCTGTTTTAAACTTTCACATATAGGATATTTAGGTTGTAATTAGATCCAAGAGTTAAATGCAGCTATTTATTTTCCAAAATTTATTATTAAAAACACTATTTTCTGTTTTAAACTTTCACATATAGCATCTTTAGCTTGTAATTACATTCAAGAGTGAAATCCACACTTTTATTTTCCAAAATTTATTATAAAAACAAGTATATTTTCCCAAAATGCAATAAATGTATTTATTCAATATATAAGTTGTCAATATAATAGAGCAATTCCAGCGTTATGGATCTGACATTTGCAGCAAAATCTCAAAACATAAATTTACAGAGGACGTATATGTAAACATTATATAAAAACATCTCTTTATATTTTATAAAACAACTAGCCACAGAGTTGTGGGAGCACAAAAATATTACACATGTTTGTATTTATGAGGAAAAAGCTTTGTTATGGATGTGACGGCTCTCTGTTATAGACGTGACGGATGTGAAATTGCCATTTGTGTGACTTTGGTAAATCAAATATAATTGTTTGAAAACACTGACAGAGACGTTTTTGAGTAGTTTTAAAGCACTGTAAAATACAAGCCTTCAAAAAAAAACAAAACAAACAAAAAAAAAAAAAACGCAGAAACGGTTTTGCTATTTTGGCGAAAAATATTTAATATTTATATAAGTATATAATATAAATTTTAATTTTTTTTTCATGGCAAGGTTTACATTTGCATTGAATTGCTCATTAATAAAATGACACACATACACACACACACACACCTATCTATCCATCTATGAGCATATATATATATATATATATATATATATATATATATATATATATATATATATATATATATATATATATATATATATATATATATATATATATATATATATATATATATATATATATATATATATATATACACACACACACACACTGTATGAAAACCTCTGAACTTGGTTAATACTAATGTTATATACAGGCACAGGAATAACATTTAAATAAGGTATATCCCATATTTAAGACCTCTTTACAACCAATATGAATTAAATTTTAGACTTATACAGGGCTAAACACTAATGATTATTTCTAATAGCCCGGTCGGTTGCCACAAAAAACAAAAAGAAAAACCTAATGTAATTATTTCTTTGCAACTATTTTAATATGTCAAAACAAAAAACTATGGTTGCATAAACTTTTTTCAACATATTTTTTTTATGCCAAGTTTTAACATTGTTAAAAGTTTATTATGGATACAATGACATAAATAATCAAAAATATACATTCGTTGGCTTTTGGTCCAAACTGATTATATAAATAATATATGAGTATAATGCGTCATGTAAAGTGAAATGTTGCTCTGTTATTATCATGAGGAATTGTGTAATTGTTTTTAGCTTTCTTTAGGGAATTGATTTTATAGAAATTGCTGTAAAAATGTCTAACAGCTATTGTAAATTGGATCTATTTGACAACCATTAAAAAAAATGTAAATATTAAAGAAAAAAGTGTGATAGATTGAGATGGATTGTTGGGGACTGGATGGATGTCGGCCTGATTGGGTAGCTTTACTTGGATAGAGGAAAATTTAGACCTGTTTAAAATGATTTAAGACCTACAAGACAATATTTCAGTGAATTTAAGACTTTAAGTCCAAAGATTTTGTTTTAGAAATTGAAGACATTTTAAGACCCCAGGGGACCCTGCATATTGGAATTCAAAAGCATAAATAAACAGGAAAAAAATAAATAAAATCACAAATTACAAATACGTAAAAATGCTAATATACGAATATTTTTAGCCAGGCTCACATTTCTGGAGAGCACCAAATACATTTCAGGAGATACGTTTTTTTTGCAGTTTTTGTTTTCGCAAATCCACCAGAGGCCGCTGTGTATGCTTTTTGAGATCTCAAATTTCTCTCGCTAGTGCCCTTCACTCCCTCAACCAACACTGTTTTAAAAAGCACCAATTGACCAGAGCCCACCCATTTCCCTAAACCCAACCAACTGTGTTTAAAAGCAATCCAGAAAAAGAAAAAGGCTCACGGCACCCTGATTTCTTCGTGTTTCGGCACTTCAGATTTCACCACATTCTCACCCTGTTATTTACTTGGTTATTTTATTTTTGGCTTTCGTTTTTGTCTTACCTACTCCGTCGTCACGGTCAACCCCTCTCTGCGTCTTAAATCCTCCAATGTAGACGCCGAAACACTGGCCAAACTGGTAACAGCGGAAAAGCCGCCCACACAAAGGTAAGCAGCCAGCTGGTAAGCGAGAATAGGAACGGCGTCATACCACCCTGTAGTAGACGAAATAGAGCCATACGTTCCTCTGGCTACCTAATTCGAGATCTCCAGAAATGTATATTGGGCTGCATTTTCAGAATGAGCCTATGTTGGATATTTTTTACTCAACAGCAATGTTATTTACTGCATCTGTTTGCTCTGAACTGTCATTTTTGAGAGTCTCCTCAAAGGATTTTTTTGTGGATCTGATTTAAATATCTTTTTTTTGTGCCGATATATTTGCAAATCAATATTCTGTCATGTTTAACAATGGATTCATGACACTCCATTGTAAAGCCGGGCCAGAATGCCTCGCTCCGTGTTTGTGGACGTCTTTGCAGGAGATTGATTTTGAAGACACATCAGGGCTATCAGACGGGAGATTATGTGGCCTTACATCCTCTTATCATGTGCCGTTCCCAGCCATCGCCTCATAATCTCCATTTCGCTGTTTTCTGTCACAGTTATCTGCACTCTCTGTCTCCTTTTCTGTGTCATAATGTTAATGATTAAAGTGAATCTCTTGATTTTTTTTTCCTGAAGTTAGACTGTCTAAAAATACACCATCCCACATGTGCAATTACAACTGAGCATAATATCCTTCTTATCAAAACCTCAGCCGAAACAGCACTAATTGTGGAACTATTACCAATGTCACCTTTAATCTGAAAGCACATCTTATATCATAGTTGTGGTTATAGATGTTTTTTGCACAATTTTTGTGAATTACGGTTTGTTCCACTGAAACATTTGAAGAGTTTGGCTCCAAAATGACATTATTAAATGGGTTATTTTTAGTGAAACTGACTTTGTGGCTAGATTAAAAACACTTTTTGTTTCAAACGTTCAGCGCATTATTAGGTTGTAATTATATTAAAAAGTGAAACTGATTTTTAAAAATTTTATATAAAAACAATGCAATAAATCCTTGAGACTTTTATTTTTGAGACTATAAAATTTATTTTTCATATTGAAACTGTTAAAAACATACAAAAAATATTTTTGCACAAATTTAGTGACTTATGGTTTGTTAAACTGAATCATCTGAAGAGTTTGGTTCTAAACTTAGATTATTAAATGGAGTATTTGGAGTAAAGCTGTCTTTGTTTCTAGATTAAACCACTATTTTCCATTTCAAAACATTCCATAGCATCTTTAGATTGTAAAAAAAAAATTAAATGTTCTAAAATTGTATATAAAAACAATGCAATCTATCCTTGACACATTGTATCTGTCCCAACTGCAAAATTTAATCAATATAAAAGTGATTTTTATATTGGAACTGTTAAAAATATATGAAAACTTGTTTTTTTGCACAGGTTAAGTGACGTGTGGTTTCTTCGACTGAAACATTTGTAGTTTGGTTCCAAAATTAGATTATTAAATGGATTACTTTGAGTAAAACTGACCTTGTGGCTAGATTAAAAACACTATTTTCTGTTTCAAACATTCGCAGAGCATCTTTAGGTTGTAATTACATAAAGGAGTGAAATCCAGAATTAGATTTTCAAACATTTTATATAAAAACTTTTTTTTTTCCCCCAAAAATGCAAACAATCTTTGTGACAATATATGGCACAACAATAACTCTTCATCGTCAGGCATTGAAACTTAAAAACACACAAAAAGTGAGTTGAACCTCATATGAGAGCCTCTGAACTTGGTTAATACTAATCTTATGAACAGGACAAAACGCATTTATTTACAGTCATTTGATTAACTATGTTGTATAAATAAAAACATGAATGGTATTAATAAAAACACTGTCATATTAGTCACACTGTGAAGTTAGATTCTTATATAATTCATACTGTGGATTTTTTGGAGGTTGGAATCACATATTATAATGTCAAATTTATATTCACTTACTTGGAAGATCTTTCGTTCGTGGCTTCACTGTTCCTCTGCATATCGCTGCTGTCAAACTTGAGTTGAGAGGCACTTTCCGTCGTCTGCTGCAAAATGGCTGGGTTCAGCTCGGTTTTGTGGACTTCGAGTAAAACTGAACTCAACATCGAGTAAAATTGAACGTTTTTTCAAAAGGTAAGTTTGACGCGCTCGTGTGAGAGCAGGTAACATCCGGCATTTCGTCTCATTTTAGTCACGGTAAGCCGGTTGTATTCAAAACGCCGCACCGCCATGACTGTTTACATTGCGTGAAATGGTGCGCTGTGATTGGTTCAATGGATAGATAGGATGCAGCTGCGGTTATGTGACACTGTACATTTTATTTACATTGCTGTGACGGTTGGCTTTAGGATTGGGGTAGTGGTAGACGTAAATAAAATACAATTTATAGGGTAATTTAATTAATAACATAAATAATACTCAGTACAAATTCTGTTTTTACATTACTATGAGTTTGGGTTTAGGGTAGGGGTAGATGTTAATACCCAAACCCTAAACCCAACTGTCATAGTAATGTAAAAACAGTATAAACACCTAATGCATGTATATATGTATATACAACTAATGCGTAATGGGCTATATGCACAGCTAGTGCTTTTCAGCTAATTATGAACTTCCGGTAAGAGTTCCATTGAAAATACTGGGGTAAAATAAATTTCCATATTTTAAAGACATGGCGTGGAAAAGTATAATTCAATACGGTGCTTCTTGTTTGGTCTGACACCCACTTTATATCATATCTCAGTCAGGCAGTGAAGAGCGCTTTTTGTTTTTTTAAAGAAACCTGATCTTAAACGCATCGATATTGTATGAGATGACAATTAACCAGCTGGCTGATTGAAATTTAAAGTATGTCTGCATATAGCCCATTTGATAAATACTATAAATAATTCTTGTTAACTTCCAGCTGGGAACACAATCACCTCACAGCAAGAAGGTCGCTAGTTCAAGTTGGGTCAGTTGGCATTTCTGTGTGGAGTTTACTGTAATTCATTGTTTCTGTGTGGAGTTTACTGTAATTCATTGTTTTAGCACTACGACTAGCCAATTCTCTAAAGTAATGAACTACAGCCAATCATACACTCTTCTTCATATCAGTGCTGACATTGACATTTCAACAGAATAAATATAGGCTCCACTGTATCCCGGCAAAAGATAAATACTACGCAGTTTGCACTGACAAACGCTTATTGACGTCTCTTTCGACTCGGACCAATTTATTAACCAATCTTTATATTCAAAAGCATCTATTTATCCCCATCAGGGGTCTTTCATAATGATCAGCTAAGTGATCCCGCCGGCTGTAATTGTTCATTAGCAAGACTCCATTGTTGCAGGGGACGATGGGGAGATGAACACAAGCCTTTTGGCACAGGCAGATTCAAAGACAAAGTCGTGCATCTCTAAATACTGCCTGCAAGGCCCGAGATGAATTTTCACAATTATCGTCAGCCACCGCATCGATTGCAGGGGTTGAAATTATTGCAAACGAACACCTCGCTCAGAAACGATATACAGGAGGTGACGCAATGTGAGATGATTGGCTGCTTTTGTCGACAATACCTAATGGAAATTAACACACACTCAATGTGATGTCCCATTCCATTAGTCGCTGGACATCATGACAAAGAACTAGACGAAACTCTTGAAATACTGGACAATGACTGTAGGGTATTGGTAGGGTTGAACCTAACTCAAATCTAACTTTAGCTAGACAAAAGTCTTGTCGTCGACCCATAGTTGGTCATTTGGAAAAGTGTCAGATGGTAGATTTTTCTGATGAATCATCTGTTCAACTGCATCCCAATCATCACAAATACTGCAGAAGTCCTACTGGAACCCGCATAGACCCACAAAAACCCACAGTTTGGTCAAGGAGAAATCATAGTTTGGGGTTACATTCCGTATAGGGACATGCAAGAGATCTGCAGAGTAGATGGCAACGTCAACAGCCTGAGGTATCATTTCTGCAGCCCATTACATTGCAGACCACAGGAGAGGGCAAATTCTTCAGTAGGATAGCACTCATAATTCAACCTCCACCTCAAAGTTCCTGTAAGCAAGAAGGTCAAGGTGCTGCAGGATTGGCCAGCCCAGTGATCATACATGAACATTATTGAGCATGTCTGGGGTAAGATGAAGGAGAAGTAGTCCAGTTATAGAAGTCAAGTTATTATTTGTTGTTCCTAAAACTTGGATAGACGACAAGACTTTTGTCAGGTAGTGTAGAGTCAAAACTAAAATGATACAGATACCAGTTATAATTTTTGACATTATAATTAATTTAGGAGAGGACAGCAATATATAGTCAGCTGGGAGATATTATACACCATAGTTCCTTTTCCTAAAGCTAAACAACTAAAGCTAAAGATTATGCTGTAGTGATTCTGAAAATACTGAAGTTCTGCTTTGATGAATGCGGTTTATAGCAGAGACTACAGGCTGACATTGAGAATCAACAACGTTAGTACAGTACTCGTGTAAATATTGTCATACTAACATAATAAGGAGGCGACTCGACATGAGATGATTGGCTGCTTTTGTCGACACGACCTAATGGAAATGAATACTCAATGTGACATCTGCAACATCTGAAAGTTCACCTCAACGCTCGCATTCAAAGGCTGTCAGAGCACGTAAACACACTCCTTCACCTCAGCACACGCGGCCCCGCTCGGCGCTAATAAGTGGCAATCATGATAATCTACAACCACACTCCAGCAAAGTCCCTGGCCGGGCATTAGCAGCATGTTGCCAGCCAATAAATAACCGGGCAAATAAAACGTCTGTCCTGCACAGCACAAAATGTTCCAGAGCGTATGCAAAATAGGTCAATTACGGCCGACTGTAGGTCATTCTAAAGCTATTCCCTTTTATCGACTATTGCTGCGAGGCCCCGGGAAATAAGGTACGTCACAATTCATCGTGCCGGCCGGCTCGTTTCTTTTTTCCCACTGAGAAGAGCCGCCACAGAAAATGACACAACTCATTTGTTTTACAAGGTTACACTTGAGGGTTTTTTAAGGAGCCTTTGGAATATGCAGCTCTGGAAGTAATTAAGGAGCCGTTTTTTTCTCCTCTGACACGTTCGAGTTACTGAAGTGAAATTATCGGAAGTAAAACTGACACAGATGTGAATTAAATTCATACGCTTTAAATTACGTGTCTTTAACTGGGAGGTGTTCATCTTGCATTGCAAAACAAACTATATGGAGGTTTAAGCAACCTAGGCTCATTTTAACAACGTAGCCCTATATATATTTCTGAAGATCGTGAATTATGTAGCCAGAAGTACGTATGGCTGCATTTAATTTTTTAAATGAATGCTATGGGGCGGTATGATGCCGTTGCTTTTTACGCTTACCAGCTGACGCTTACCTCCGTATGGATGACTTTCCGGCTGTTACCAGTTTGTCCAGTTACCTCGCCATGTACGACTGTGGACTTGAGATGTAGAGAGGAGTTGACCACAATGAATACGTTTACATGGACACCAATAATTCGATTTTAATGCGATTAAGACAATACTCTGATTAGGAGTTAACCATGTAAACAGCGATTTTTGATTAATTTAATCAGATTAAGGTCATAAAGAGAAATCGATTTAAGACGTGTAGAGTATGCCGATTTTAGTCGCATTATTGAAGTGCATTACAGACAAGTAAACACCTTAATCGAATTATTACCGTCATTTAGGACTTTGGCAGTGTTTTGCGATGTGATGGTCCAAACACACACAGCGCGCGCGGCTGTTTGACACTCTGCACCTACCGAGTCATTGCAGACCAGACACCTGCATCGTGAAATGCAAAGTTTTTTTCTTTCTTTCAGCGTGCGGTATAAACTTTCATTAAAACATAACTCTTCCAGCAGTTTATGCATCCAATATCTCGTTTGTCACGGAGAGCATGCATAAAATCTTCGTGAATAAAAGTGAAAGTGCCAAACTGCAGTTAAAGTCGACAAATTAAAAATGAAACACTCGAAATTACATGAAACTCCAGAGGAAATGTGGATAGCGCGGTGACGCAATGACGTTAATCGAATTATGTGCTATAACATGTAAAACGGGATCATGAAATTAACACTCAAAAAGCAACTCATGTAAACACCTTAGTCTTATTATTCTCTTAATTAGATTAAAGCAAATTATTCGATTACTGATGTCCATGTAAACGTAGTCATTCTATGTTTCCATCCAAAAATGCGAATAAACTTCATGTGCAAAACTGGATTGTCGCATGAAAGACGTGCGAATAAAGCAGCGTTTCCATTTCCACAAAATCGTCACTTCCTGATTAATATGCGCCAAATATCAACAGTAATAATGGAATTTGCTGAGGTAGGAGAAGCTCGTCATTCTTTTCTTCATCTAATAAATGACTTGCACCTCAGAAGGCAATCCTGACACGCAGTGAATGTGCGGTGGCGTTTGAAGGTGTCAGACGCGGAGCACAGTCGCTCTTAATTCTGGAGGTACTTAAACTAAATACTTAAACGCTAAGGCATCTTAGAAAGACAAAAACAACATTTCGAATGTTTAATAATGTGCTCAGCCTGCTGGTTTGTACATTTACACACATTTTCATCATCACATGATCTCTAATCACAAAATCACATGACCTTTTTTAATGCGCATACTGAAATTTGTGCGGTAAAAATGTTTTCATCGTAGTTTATGCGCATCTTTTCATATCGAATAAAAAGTTTATCCTACTCATTTATGCGCATACGTTTTTTATGCGCGTTTTAAAAATGTATGTGCATCATGGCATTTCCATCATGGCAAAATGCACATAAAAATAGGCGGATGGAAACATAGCTAATGACGGGGTTTGATCTGGCGAAAAACGGTTCCAGAAAGCGGGTAAAACTAAAACAGAAACCAAAAATAAAATAAGCCGTTTTTTTCTCCTCTGACACGTTCGAGTTACTGAAGTGAAATTATCGGAAGTAAAACTGACACAGATGTGAATTAAATTCATACGCTTTATATTACGTGTCTTTAACTGGGAGGTGTTCATCTTGCATTGCAAAACAAACTATATGGAGGTTTAAGCAACCTAGGCTCATTTTAAAAACGTAGCCCTATATACATTTCTGAAGATCGTGAATTATGTAGCCAGAAGTACGTATGGCTGCATTTAATATTTTTAATGAATGCTACGGGGCGGTATGATGCCGTTGCTTTTCACGCTTACCAGCTGACGCTTACCTCCGTATGGATGACTTTCCGGCTGTTACCAGTTTGTCCAGTTACCTCGCCATGTACGTCTGTGGACTTGAGATGTAGAGAGGAGTTGACCACAATGATTACGTTTGCATGGACACCAATAATTCGATTTTAATGCGATTAAGACAATACTCTGATTAGGAGTTAACCATGTAAACAGCGATTTTTGATTAATTTAATCAGATTAAGGTCATAAAGAGAAATCAATTTAAGACGTGTGGAGTATGCCGATTTTAGTCGCATTATTGAAGTGCATTACAGACAAGTAAACACCTTAATCGAATTATTACCGTCATTTAGGACTTTGGCAGTGTTTTGCGATGTGATGGTCCAAACACACACAGCGCGCGCGGCTGTTTGACACTCTGCACCTACCGAGTCATTGCAGACCAGACCCCTGCATCGTGAAATGCAAAGTTTTTTTCTTTCTTTCAGCGTGCGGTATAAACTTTCATTAAAACATAACTCTTCCAGCAGTTTATGCATCCAATATCTCGTTTGTCACGGAGAGCATGCATAAAATCTTCGTGAATAAAAGTGAAAGTGCCAAACTGCAGTTAAAGTCGACAAATTAAAAATGAAACACTCGAAATTACATGAAACTCCAGAGGAAATGTGGATAGCGCGTTGACGCAATGACGTTAATTGAATTATGTGCTATAACATGTAAAACGGGATCATGAAATTAACACTTAAAAAGCAACTCATGTAAACACCTTAGTCTTATTATTCTCGTAATTAGATTAAAGCAAATTATTCGATTACTGATGTCCATGTAAACGTAGTCATTCTATGTTTCCATCCAAAAATGCGAATAAACTTCATGTGCAAAACTGGATTGTCGCATGAAAGACGTGCAAATAAAGCAGCGTTTCCATTTCCACAAAATCGTCACTTCCTGATTAATTGGCGCCAAGTATCAACAGTAATAAAGGAATTTGCTGAGTTAGGAGAAGCTGCGTCAATCTTTTCTTCATCTAATAAATGACTTGCATCTCAGAAGGCAATCCTGACACGCAGTGAACGTCCGGTGGCGTTTGAAGGTGTCAGACGCGGAGCACAGTCGCTCTTAATTCTGGAGGTCATTGATAATATAATAACACTAATACTTAAACGGTAAGGCATCTTAAAAAGACTAAAACAACATTTCAAATGTTTAATAATGTGCTCAGCCTGCTGGTTTGTCCATTCACACACATTTTCATCATCACATGATCTCTAATCACAAAATCACATGACCTTTTTTAATGCGCATACTGAAAATTGTGCGGTAAAAATGTTTCCATCGTAGTTTATGCGCATCTTTTCATATCGAATAAAAAGTTTATCCTACTCATTTATTTAAAAATGTATGCGCATCATGGCATTTCCTTCATGGCAAAATGCACATAAAAATAGGTGGATGGAAACATAGCTAATGACGGGGTTTGATCTGGCGAAAAACGAGTCGAAAAAGCGGGTAAAACAAAAACAGAAACCAAAAATAAAATAAGTAAATAACGGTGAGAATGTGGTAAAATCTGAAAACCTGGTAAAAAAAAAATCAGACGAGGGCTTATCTTTTTCTGAACTGCGTTTTTAATTTGTCGGTTGGGTTTAGGGAAGTCAGTGGGCAGGTCAATCTATGCTTTTTAAGGGGGTGGGTGAGTCAGTCCGTCGGTAAGTCAGTCATGCCCGATTCACAAGGGGCTTCAGCGTCAAATCTTGTCGGAGGGCATGTCTGAACTTGGGGCTGACGTAATTGTCATAGCAGCATGAGCCACTAAAAATTTGTCCACAATTGGCTACTGTCTGAGCTAAAGTATTTGCATATAGCAATCTGATTGGCTGGCGCTTCTGTTGGTGCTTGAAAAGTTGAGAAATTCCCAACTTCTACAGTGAGCAACGACACTGAATCAGCGCCAACGGATCCACAATGCAGTTCAAAGTGAATGATAAGCATTGTCGCTGATGCCCCGTGTGAATGGGTCATCAGTCAGTCAACAGCAAGCTGGCCTGGTTGGCTGAGCGTATATTGCGCCCTCTGGTGTATTTATGTGAGAAGAGAAGAGAAATTTGAGATCATCAAAAGCATACACAGCGACCTCTGGTGGATTAAAAAAATCAAAACCTCCAAACAAACAAAACCTCCAGTTACGTATTTCACTGTCCCCATAAATGTAGACCTGGGTGCGTATCCGCAACAAACCTGGGTTGTTTGTAGTTATTATGTGTTTCCGAAACATTCTTAGCTATCGGTATACCTTCTATAAGTCATAATTTCATGAGGTTGGTCTTGACCACTCATATCTATACCTTATCAGCTTCTTACAGCTTCACTATATCCATATTTTTTTCTGATATACTAAGAGACAACATTATAGGGAAAAAGTATCGCTGATGTGTTTTTTTTTTAAACACAACCTGCCCTGATTATCGTTTAGATGAGGAAACTTTTCCAATAATCTCCTCCATTGCATCTTCTTTTGTATTCCACAGAAGTGAGTCACAGAGGTTTGGGACAACATGCAGATGAGCTGCCTAAATAAGTGCACTGCATTTCTTGTCCCAACACTCTGTGGCAGTTTTTCTCCTCTGACATGTTCATTATTAACGCATAAGGGTGGATATCAGATTGAGCGATGAGGGCATCGTGTTTAGGACAGTTATTTTTTTATGGCCAGGTCTTGGTTCAGCTGCTGAGCTTTAGAACTCTGATGGCTGTCCAATCTTAAATGTCAAAGCCTCGTCGATAAAAGTTTAAAGGGTTTTTTAAACTTTTGTCTCTGGGCAGAAGGACGACGAGGACAACAGTGAACTTTCTGGGTTCCTGTTTGTGCTGTCAAGAATTTCAGTAATAAAAAAAATACATTTTGTGTCTGTCTCTATGTTCTGGTCAACTCTGTTACATTTATAAAAAGACATAACTATTACAGAGCTAATAGAAAAAGCACATAACTTGCTCTGGTGGGAAACTCTGGAAAGCATTGAAGTGTCATTATTATTATCTTTCAATTTGTTCAATTTTATTGTACACTAATAGTAGATTTAGTATATGTCAACTCTGTTATTGTAATATTTCAGTGAATTTCTTAATAATACTAATCATAATATTGACAAGCCATGTGGTTTCTAGGTTGAGGTTAGTATCTTGAGCTAAAGCACAAAATGGTTGAAAATGTCATCTCTGTTACTGTCAACTATGTTACTGTCAAGGGTGGCGCAGTGGGTAGCGCTATCGCCTCACAGCAAGAAGGTTGCTGGTTCAAGCCTCGGCTGGGTCTGTTGCCATTTCTGTGTGGAGTTTGCATGTTCTCCCCCCGTTTGCATGGGTTTTCTCCGGGTGCTTCGGTTTCCCCCACAAGTTCAAAAGCATGCAGTGCTGGTGAATTGGGTAGGCTAAATTGTCAGCAGTGTATGTGTGTGGATGAAAATGCGTGGGTGTTTCCCAGTGATGGGTTGCAGCTGGAAGGGCATCCGCTGCGTAGAACATGTGCTGGATAAGTTGGCGGTTCATTCCGCTGTGGTGACCCCAGATTATTAAAGGGACTAAGCCGAAAAGAAAATGAATGATTGTTACTGTCAACTCCATTATTGTCAACTATGTAACTGTCAGTGATGTTACTGTCATCTCTGTTAATTGTCAACGTGTTACTGTCAACTCTGTTATTATGAACTTTGTTAATGTCAACTCTATTATTGTAAACTATGTTACTGTCAACTTTGTTATTGTCAACTCTGTTTTGGTCATCTTTGCAATTGTCATCTCTTTTAAATGTTACTGTTACTGTCATCTCTGTTACTGTCAACTCTATTATTGTCAACTATGTTTCTGTCAACTCGGTTTTGGGAAACTATGTTTCTGTCAACGATGCAATTGTCAACTATGTTTCTTTCAACTTTGTTATTGTCAACTCTATTTTGGTCAACTTTGTTATTGTCAACTTGTTGGTCAACTACATTACTGTCAACTCTGTTATTGTCAGATCTGTTAGTGTCAGCTATATTATTGTCAACTTTGCTATTGTCAATTCTGTTAGTGTCAACTCTTCTAGTGTCAAATATGTTATTTTCAACTAAGTTATTGTCAACTATGTTATCGTTAGATCTGTTGTTGTCAATATCTTACAGTCAACTCAGCTACTGTCAACTATGTTACTGTCAGCTGTTACTGTCAGCTATGTTATTGCCAACTCTGTGAGTGTCAACCATGTTATTTTCAATTGTTATTGTCAACTCTGTTACTGTCAATTCTGTTATTGTCAGATCTGTTACAATTCGTCAACTTTGTTAGTCAACTGTTATTGTCAGATCTGTTATTTTCAACGTTGTTATTGTAAACTCTGTTTTTGTCAACTCTATTATTGTCAATTTTGTTACTGTCAACTCTGTTACTGTCAACTCTGTTATTTTCAACTATGTTACAGTCATCTCTGTTATTGTCAACTCTGTTACTGCTATCTTTAGTACCGTCAACTCTGTAATCGTCAACTCTGTTACTGTCAACTCTGTTACTGTCAACTCTTTTACTGTCAACTCTGTTATTTTCAACTATGTTACAGTCATCTCTGTTATTGTCAACTCTGTTACTGCTATCTTTGTTATGGTTAACTTTGTTAGTGGTTTAAAAAGTTATAAAACAATTAGTAACAGAATAAACAGATTCTTCCAGCGATCAGTGCTCTTTTAAGCCCTGTTCATCCGCTGTTCATGCTGTCATCTCTGCGTCGTGGTGTAAGTGTTTGTGTCAGTTTCCTCTCCTCCTCCTCTAAATCCGGCTGGCTGGTCCTGGGACATCCCTGTTCCCATAAACACAGCTGTCATGTCTGCTGTCTGACGGAAAAGCGGCCAGCGCTGACAAGCGTCCCCAGCTCGAGTCTGTCAGAGTGGCTTCACAAACACAAACACAGACTGATAGACTTGAAGACACAGATAGCGATTTATGATGTGCTCTGAGGGCTAATTTACTGGCCTACTTCATTCAGTCAAGTTGAAGGGAAAAGGTGTTTTAATATCTCAGAAATATCCACAGTTATGTCACTATACTTTCCTAATGCACATTATTGGACTACAAGGGGTAGTAGTAAAATATAATCCCTCATCATTTACTCACACTCAAGTGACTCTAAACTTATGATTTAGTTTCGTTCTAAAAACGTTATCACTATGCATTTGTTGGAACGTTTTAAAATTCAATTCAATTCACCTTTATTTGTATAGCGCTTATACAATGTAGATTGTGTCAAAGCAGCTTCACATAAAAGGTCATAGTAAATTGGAACAGTGTAGTTCAGTTTGTAGTGTTTAAGTTCAGTTCAGTTTAGCTCAGTTCAGTGTGGTTTAATAATTACTACTGAGAGTCCAAATATTGAAGGACAAATCCAACGATGCGCAGCTCTACAGATCCCGAACCATGCAAGCCAGTGGCGACAGCGGAGAGGGAAAAAACTTCACTAAAGGCGGAAGTGAAGAAAAAAAACCTTGAGAGAAACCAGGCTCAGTTGGGCACGATCATTTTAATTTCTCCGCTGGCCAAACGTCTTGTGCAGAGCTGCAGTCTCAGTGGCGGAGGCTGGAAGCTGGCCTCAGCGAAGACTCGTCTGTCCCTGGAGCGTCACAGGAATCAGTCTCATGTTCTCCACTCTTCCATGACCATCACAGTAGCTGCTCAGGATTCGGCCTGGTCCAGGATATGGAAACCTTGGTTCATCTCGTCGTTGGTCTTGGATCGAATCAGTGGCTCTGCATAGTCTGAGGGCCTCGGGAAGAGTATCCCCAGGTGGAAATGGAGAATAAAGAAAATAATTAGCGTAAAATGTAAAGTTGTTAGCTGAATTTTGTCTGATAAAGTCAAAGTGTTATAAAAAAATGGAAACATTTAGTAGTCTATTAGTTATGCTCTTAAAGTTTCAAAGGAGGATTTTAGCATTTAGGAAAACTTTTTTGTTCAAGAGTTCATAAGGAGAACCATATATTTATTAATGTTAATAACACTTTAATGATGTTTTGTGGAATAGCTTCTGTGGGTGTATAAGATTCTGGAAAAGACCATTACTCTTAAGAGTGTATAACACGACCTGACTGTCCAATAAAGGAATGAAAGTGAATGAGGCCTTGACATGAATCAGCCAATCCAGGTTACAGACGGAGGGAGAAAATCTAGCCTGCAAACATCAGATGGATTAGGTCCAGTTAGAGAGTCTCTCTCCACACAAGGCCGCGGTGATGGACAGTGAGCATTCAGTGATAGCATGATTGTCAGCTGAAGTGGCAGTTATAAATTTACTCTAGATAGCCGTTTTCTGTGACGGCGGGCTGAACAGCGAGAGAGGGAGGGGAAGTTGTAGAAGCGTCTCTAATCTCTGGATTCTATCACGGTCACGATAAAAGCACTTTTAAGAAATCACATTCTCCGGTGGATGTCCTCGAAACTCTGGGAAAATCATCTTCTCTTTTTCTCTTCCGCAGAGAGGTGGCTTTACAGTAAAATATGGTTTCTGCTTGTTGTAGGTTAAAAGCACATTAATCTTTGTTTACAGTATAATAGCGGCAGGGTTCAATAGTGGCCGCATGAGCTGAATAGCAATGACCTCCTCCCAAAGCGACCCCATAGCTGATATTTTTTTTTCAATATCTTAAAAGCGAAGGCCTTCAGACTGCTTGATCCAATATTGGAGCAAGGGTATACAACATTAACAAATGCAGAGGATGATGCTAAAATATGGACATCCACTTATGTTTACATACAGCACACATACACACACAAAAGAGTCATTTGATTTACCTTTTTTTAAGGTAAGTGGTTGCAAACAATTTCTATGTGCTGAATTTAAACTAATAAATTCACTTTAGTAATGTTCAACTTGATCTGTTTGTTTAAAATCAGCCCAATTGTTTGCAACCATTCATTCATTCCTTTTTTCTCGGCTTAGTCCCTTTTTTAATCCGGGGTCACCACAGTGGAATGAACCGCTAACTTATCCAGCATATGCTTTACGCAGCGAGATGCCCTTCCAGCCGCAACCCATCACTGGGAAACATCCACACACACTTATACACTATGGATAATTTAGCTTACCCAATTTATAGCGCATGTGTTTGGACTTGTGAGGGAAACCAGAGCACTCGGAGGAAACCCACACCAACACGGGGAGTACATGCAAACTTCACACAGAAATGCCAACTGGCCCAGCCGAGGCTCGAACCAGTGACCTTCTTGCTTTGAAGTGACATTGCTAATCACTGAGCCACTGCATCGCCCAACAATACACACTTTAAATTAATAAATTATACTTTTAAACAGATCTTATGCTTCTTTGGGGTGTCGCTGAATACATTTTTAATCCGTATATCCTGCATTTTGTGTTCTGACATGCTTTGAACAGACAGCTTAAATATTAATTATTTTACTTTCGCGGACTTGAGATGCAGAGAGGAGCTGACCACGACAACAGTACGACAGGGTTCGAGTCCGGGGAAGAGCGGGTCCAGAAATCAGGTAAGACAAAAACAGAATCCAAAAAATAGTGAATAGATTGAATAACAGGTTGAGAATGCGGTAAAATCCGAAAACATGGTAAAAATAAGACGAGGGCTTTTCTTTTTCTGGATGGCTTTTGTACATCGTTGGCTGGGTTTTAGGAAAGTAAGTGGGTGGGCGGGTCAATCGATAAAGGAGGAGGAGGGTGGCTCCGTCGATTGGTCGGCCGGCCAGTCATACAGAGGCCTATGGTGGGTTTACGCAAGAACAGTGCGGGCGCAAACGGCACTCGCGACAGAAATTTGAGGTGCGAAAAAGCGCACACAGCAGCCTCTCGTGGATTCGCGAAAACAAAAACTGCAAAAATACGTACCTCCCAGGACATATTTCGCGGCCTCCAGAAACGTCCGCAAGACTACGTTTTCAGAATGAACCTGGGTTGGTTATTTTACTAGCTACTTCAAAAAAAAAAGATAATCTAATTACATTCAGTAACTCACATTACTTTTAATACGCAATAAACCTAACAATACATTGTATTTTAACGATTATAACCATCTTTTCTCAACTTTAGATGAGTTTTTCACAGGTTTCATTCTTTGAAACTCAGTTTTTGTTGTTAATCATCTGAGGTGAAGACAGAATTGATGACACTTTTGCTTTCTAATTGCCACCTACCCGCCTGTGCCACCTCAGGTCCTGGCAAAAGCAGTGACCGACAGCTTTATCAAATCAGCCATCACTGCTGTAATGTTCAACAACAGCTTCTCTAACGCTGAAGTGCTTCTTGTTTGCCGTCTAGTTAGCCTCATCAATGTGACACCAGCATTAGCCTGCATGCCTGTTGTGTGTGAAAGTGTACATAACAGCACACATTTCCTCTGTCTTCTGTTGGTGAGGCGCAAGCTGGAAACTGACAGTAATTAAAGGCTGTCGAGGCTCATGCTGAGATATACATCCTTAAACTGGACATAAAGGCACAGCTTGACCGTCTGTGTTCAGAGAAGAAACGTCTGATTAAATGCATGTAAGGCTGTGGTGCCAGTGCTCATTTAATTCATGTGTGCGATTGTGTGTGTTTGTGTTTCTTTCTTTCTTTCTTGCGACATAATGCATTTGCACATTTATTTATTACTTTTTTACCTACATGTATGTATGCATGTATGCGGCTGGATGGGCTGTGCAAAACATATGCTGGAATAGTTCATTCTGCTGTGGCGACCCCTGATAAATACCGACCCCAGACTAAACCGAATGAATGCATGAAAGTATATTGTGAATTTTGCCACATACGGTTGAAGTCAGAACTTTAACAGAGCAAGGAAATTTTCACAGTATGTCTGATAATATTTTTTCTTCTGGAAAAAGTCTTATTTGTTTTATTTCGGCTAGAATAAAAGCAGCGTTAATTTTTTTATGAATCATTTTAAGGTCAAAATTATTAGCCCCTTTAAGCTATATATATTTTTGATAGTCTACAGAACAAATCACTGTTATACAATAACTTGCCCAATTACCCTAGCCTGCCTAGTTAACCTAATTAACCTAGTTAAGCCTGTAAATGTCACTTTAAGCTGTATAGAAGTGTCTTGAAAAATATCTAGTCAAATATAATGTACTGTCTTCATGGCAAAGATAAAATAAATCAGTTATTAGAGATGAGTTATTAAAACTATTATGTTTAGAAATTAGCTGAAACAATCCTTCTCTCCGTTAAACAGAAATTGGGGAAAAAAAATAAACAGGGGGGGCTAATAATTCTGACTTCAACTGTATGTTTGCAATGACACAATAAACACATGTTGACTGTTTATACTGAGTAATGAAATAATACACTGTTAAACTGGTGAGCCTCAGAGCTCATTAATATTCATGACCATTCCAAATATGGTCAAACCTGAGCTTTCATTTTAGTGCTAACCTCTTGGGTTTATAAATGACCATATACAACAATTTCTGGACAATTTTATTATCGATGAGGAAAAAACACAACCACTACCTGACAAAAGTCTTGTCGCCTATCCAAGTTTTAGGATCAACATACAATAACTTAACTTCTAGATGATCATTTGGCATCAGAAGTGGCATATGTGAAAGTCGAAGGCCTTTAGATTACTCTTATTTGACCAAAATAAAATATGATCATGCCTTGATTTAGAATGATTTACTTAGGACAGTAAGGTCTGACTTTGTTTAGACAAAAGCCTTGTCACTTAACAGAAATAATGTACAGTATAATATAAAGTCATGCTGCAGTGGAAACAGAATGAATATTGTGTCTGACTCTATCATGATCTTGGAGGACTGCATCCATACATCTCTGCAATGACTCAAATCACTGATTAATAAAGTCATCTGGAATGGCAAAGAAAGCGTTCTTGCAGGACTCCCAGAGTTCATCAAGATTCTTTGTGTTCATCTTCAATGCCTCCTACTCCAACTTACCCCAGACATGCTCAATAATGTTCATGTCTAGTGACTGGGCTGGCCAATCCTGGAGCACCTTGACCTTTGGTTTCAGGAACTTTGATGTGGAAGCTGAAGTATGAGAAGGAGCGCTATCCTGCTGGAGAATTTGCCCTCTCCTGTGGTTTGTAATGTAATGGGCAGCACAAATGTCTTGATACCTCAGGCTGTTGATGTTGCCATCCACTCAGCAGTTCTTGCACGCCCCCATACTGAATGTAACCCCAAACCATGATTTTTCCTTCCCCAAACTTGACTGATTTCTATGAGAATTTTGGGTCTATGTGGGTTCCTATAGGTCTTCTCCAGTATTTCTCCAGTACTTCTGCCACTTTTCCAAATCATCAACTAGAAGTCAAGTTATTATTTGTTGCTCTTACAACTAGGATCGACGACAAGACTTGTGTCAGGTGGTGTATAAAAGAAACTTTCTGCATAGCTAAGAAAATCACTGTGCATCTCAATGGCACTGACACTGTCAGAACTTCTTTCCAACGTATGCATTTTCATCTTGACTTCGATCTTTTGAGGCTGAGGTTTATGCACAAATATGACTTAAAATAGCATGCGATGTTTTTCGAGTGATGTGCTTTTCCACAACATGCATGTGCTCGTATAGGGAGCACTTTTCCCAGTGCATCAGTGCACATCTACTCCATGCGTTATTTATTAGATTCATCCTCAGCCCTCATGATACACATGCTATTACACAATCCCATCCCATATTTTACAATCCTCTTTCTCGAAAGCAAAGTTTTTCCTTCTTTTTCTTCAGGGCTTTTCCCAGATTCCGCTTTTAGAACAAGGAGGAAAACAAGAAAGAGGACAGAGCACGAGATTTGATGTGCTTTGATGTATAAAGTGCTTTGATTCCCCCTCCACCTTTAAATAGAAGACAATTGCTGGGGGTGTCGAACGCGAAAGTGAAAAACCTCTGCATCCTGAGCCCCCAGAGGAGTGATGGATGGACAGAGGGAAGGTGTGCACCGCCTCCAGCGGCCCCACGAATGTCAAGGGTCACCGAGAACCTGTGAATCAGAGCTGTCTTAGCCAGAGGTAAGGTGAAAAAGAACACTCGTCACATGGAGGAAGTGGCTTCAAGAAACACTGGGAGAAATAAACAACATGCACACTGCAAAAACTTCATTTTTTAAACTAGTCATTGTTTGTTTGTTTGGTTTTTTGATTGTTTGTTTGTTTGCCAGTACACATAACGTAACATTTATAAAACAGTAAAACAGTGTCTTTATTTCAGAAAAATAAAAAGCATAGAACCATTTTATGCTGCATTTGAACAAATTATCATATATTATCATATATATGATATATATTAAAGAAAGAATGAATGAATGAAAATGAAAATATAAAAAAATATTTAGAGAAACAGCAGTGTTAGAAAGGACATTGTGATGATTCAAATCAAATGAATCAAGAAAAATATATGGAACTGGACAAAATGAATGAATAAATGAATTGAGAAAAAATGTAAATAATTTAGTGAATGAATGAAAGAGAAATACTAAAATAAGTTAGGGAATAAATATGAATGAATGCATGAATGAATGAAAAATTCTAAATAAATAAGTTAGGGAATAAATGTGAATGAATCCATGAATAAATGAAAAAATACTAAATAAATAGGTTAGGGAATAAATATGAATGAATGCATGAATGAATGAAAAATTACTAAATAAATAAGTTAGGGAATAAATATGAATGAATGCATGAATGAATGAAAAATACTAAATAAATAAGTTAGGGAATAAATGTGAATGAATGCATGAATGAATGAAAAATACTAAATAAATAAGTTAGGGAATAAATGTGAATGAATGCATGAATGAATGAAAAATACTAAATAAATAAGTTAGGGAATAAATGTGAATGAATGCATGAATGAATGAAAAATACTAAATAAATAAGTTAGGGAATAAATATGAATGAATGCATGAATGAATAAAAAATACTAAATAAATAAGTTAGGGAATAAATATGAATGAATGCATGAATGAATGAAAAATACTAAATAAATAAGTTAGGGAATAAATGTGAATGAATGCATGAATGAATGAAAAATACTAAATAAATAAGTTAGGGAATAAATGTGAATGAATGCATGAATGAATGAAAAATACTAAATAAATAAGTTAGGGAATAAATGTGAATGAATGCATGAATGAATGAAAAATACTAAATAAATAAGTTAGGGAATAAATATGAATGAATGCATGAATGAATAAAAAATACTAAATAAATAAGTTAGGGAATAAATATGAATGAATGCATGAATGAATGAAAAATACTAAATAAATAAGTTAGGGAATAAATATGAATGAATGCATGAATGAATGAAAAATACTAAATAAATAAGTTAGGGAATAAATATGAATGAATGCATGAATGAATGAAAAATACTAAATAAACAAGTTAGGGAATAAATATGAATGAATGCATGAATGAATGAAAAATACCAAATAAATAAGTTAGGGAATAAATGTGAACGAATGCATGAATTAATGAAAAAATACTAAATAAATAAGTTAGGGAATAAATATGAATGAAAGAATGAATGAATTAATGAAAAATACAAAATAAGTTAGGGAATAAGTATAATTGAATTAATGGAAAAAACTAAATGAGTTAGGGACTAAGTGTAAATGAATGAATGAATAAATGAATGAATGAATAAAAGTTAGGTAATAAGTATGAATAAATGAAGGAATTAATAAAAAGAAAACTAAATGAGTTGGGGACTAAGGATGAATGAATGAATGAATGGATTAATTAATTAAAAATTACTAAATAAATAAGTTAGGGAATAGGAATAAATGGAGAAAAAAATAAGTTAGGGAATAAGTTAGTTTGAATGAATGAATGAATGAATGAATGAAGTATGAATGAATACAAAAAATATAAGTTAGATCATAAGTATGAATGAACAAATGGAAAAAATACTAAAATGAGTTAGGGACTAAGTATGAATGAATGAAAGGAAAATACTAGATTCATAAATTAAGAAATAAGTATGAATGACTGAATGAATAAAGACTAAATAAATAAGCTAGGAAATAAGTATGAGTGACTTAATGATTGAATGAATGCATGGATGGATGAATAATACTAAATAAATTAGGGAATAAGTATGAATGAATGAATGAAAAAAATACAAAAATATATAAATAAGGTAATATGTATGAATCGATGCATGGAAAAATACTAAATAAATGACTTAGGGAAAAGTGAATGAATGAATGAATGAATGAATGAATGAATGAATGAATGACTGGGAAAAATACAAAATAAATAAGATGGGGAATAAGTTTAAATGTATGGATGAATGAATGAATGATTTATAAATAAATAATTTAGGGAATAAGTATGAATGAATCAATGAATGAATGAAAAAATGAATGAATAAGACACAGGATACAGGATGTACTTGTGCCGTGAAGCCTATAGATTTAAATCTGGATACTTAAAACGACCATTCAGCTCTCCTCCTAAAATCTGCGGCTATTCTCTATAATGGCACATAAATAAAAAGCAGAAAGCCTTTAGATAAACAGCGATTCAGTAAAGAAAATGTTATTATCTGAAGTACACTTTGTGTGCTTTGCATTATATTGTGGCTTAGTGAACAGTGTCTACATTACACATTCATCTTCTTGAGTGCCTAATTATATATACTCATGTACAAAGCAAACAAATGTCTGCAACGCTGTGGAATTAGCAGCAGAACAACAGAAGCTCTGAAATCTGCAGTGCACTAGAATGTTTGCAGCTTTAGAAATGCCCTTATGTTGTCATCTGTGGTTCCTACATATTGTGTTTGTGCTCATGTTTTCTCTGTGTGTGGTCTATACAACTTGAATAAGGTCTGCAATACTCGAAGAAAATATTTCATATTCATATATTCCCTAAATAAACATTCATGCGTATTTCATTATATTGTAAAGCAACCCAGCAGGCACAGGGCGTCAATATGACATCAGATTGACGTTGCACCCCAACATCGTAGGACGTTGCATTTTGTTTGGAAACGAAAATCGGGTTGATGTCAGAACCCAACATCAGGCGGATATCAATGTCCAACGTTGAACAGATGTTTCATTTTGGTTACTTTCCAACCCAACTTCAAAACAGCTAAATATCAATGTCTAATGATATTACAGCTTGACGTTGTGTGGACGTTACCATTATGACGTCCAGGGGTGGACTGGGACAGCATTTTTATGAAAAAGATGTTTAGGAAAAGTGTGTGTGGGGGGGGGGGGGGGGGGGGGGGGAGAGAAGGACGATGTTCATGAAAAGTGTGGGGTGGAGAGAAGCGCGATGTTTATGAAATCCATGAATGTTTATGAAGGCCAGAATAACTGTGAATAATGTGAAGGCCAGAATAACTCCCTAAGGCCCCTGATGTCGTCTATCAGACGATGGATTTTGGATGCCATACCTGATGAATAAATGTCAGTATTTGGCATCAATATGACGCTGGTTTAAGATGTTGGCTCGACATTGGATTTTGGTCACTGTCCAACACAACCTAAAATCAACCAAATATCAACGTCATTTCATGTTGTTATTTGACGTCAAAACAACATTGTCCTTAGACGCTGGTGACCTAAATCTAACCTAATATATAGATATATATAGAGCAACCAACTCCCATGCGGAAGGTCGCCGTTTTGATCCCAGCTTGGAGCGGGTTGGGTGGTGTTGGACTGGTGGGGTTACATTGGTGCTGTGATCCGGATGGGAGTGAGGTTTAGGGGGGTAAGTGTAACGGAGGCCAGCTAGTAACTGCTGTGCAGATAAACCTCATTCCTTTGACCTCTAAAGATGCTCTAGCGACAGGTCTTTAGCCTCCTCGGTAGAGTAACCGACTCCCATGCGGAAGGTCGCCGGTTTGATCCCAGCTCGGAGCGGGTTGGGTGGTGTTGGACTGGTGGGGTTACATTGGTGCTGTGGCCCGGATGGGAGTGAGGTTTAGGGGGGTGAGTGTAACAGAGGCCAGCTAGTAACTGCTGTGCAGATAAACCTCACTCCTTTGGCCTCTAAAGGTGCACTAGCGACAGGTCTTTAGCCTCCTCGGTAGAGTAACCGACTCCCATGCGGAAGGTCGCCGGTTTGATCCCAGCTCGGAGCGGGTTGGGTGGTGTTGGACCGGTGGGGTTACATATACATCCACTGTACAAAATGGCTGTAATTTCAATGGTAAAAAACAGTTAAAATGCTACAGTAAAAATCCGTAACCTGGTTAACAACATGTTTCCTTAATATATATGGCGAATAACCGTAAATTGGCTTTCCCAGAATTCCCTGCATGACACATCGCTTTTTATGCTTTTTGTTGACATTACTATAAATACAGACTTCAAGAGTTCACACTTAGCTGATAATCAATAAAGCGTATTTGGCATGCTGTCCCGGGAGAGAGCCCTGAGCTCGTAATATCCTCGAGCCCAGGGCTCCCTCCCGTTAGAAGGGCGAGAGCGGAGTTCGAGCTCAGGTAGGTCTCGAGGACTCGCCTGCTTGTCGCCGTGTGGGAAGTGTAAACTAGTGTTGTTTTCGGTGATAATTTGGTTCAGTCGATTGGCTATTTATGTTTTTGGACGGTGGGAGGAAACCGGGGGACCCGAAGGAAACCCACGCGAACACGGGGAGAACATGTAAACTCCGCACAGAAACACCAACCAGCCCGATAGGAGGTTGGACCAGCGGTGTTCTTGCTGTGAGGCAACAGTGCTAGCCACTGGGCCACAGTGTCGCCCTATCGGAAAAAGGGGGAGGAAGTAGGGGTGGAAGGCGGGGAAGCTTCAAGACGAAGATAACTGGAGTGAAAAACTGGTTATTTATAATGTTTCCGTAATCATCTAATGGGTCAGATTACGGAGCTAATGAGGAGCCAGCCGTGTTGATCATAAGCACGTGATCCTCTCGAAATTAGTTTATAAATAAACTACACATATTGCATCTATAAATTAATAAAATACGGTAGTTTACTGTAAAAATTATCAATTATTTTTACAGTGTGTACCATATTTTTAACAGTAAAATACTGGCAACCACAGCTGCTGGTGTTTTACCATAAACTTTACGGATTTATTTTTTACAGTGTAGCATCCATTCAGCTTTGACCAAAAGGCTTGCCACAGAAAAAAAAGGAAAGAAAAAAAGTAGGACACTTCTCATACTGATCTCAATCCATTACAGAAAGGACGATCCTTTTTTATTTTGCGGAGCAGCCTGACAATAAGCCATTACAGGATGAGAGGTGAGAAAATGTTTCTGGCTCCACTCAGCGCTGGAAAAGTTTTGCTCCAGCAGGCCAGTTGTTTGTCTATCTATACCGAATTTATTTCAATTAGAGACACGTCCTGCCTCTCTTTTTCTCCAATCGATCGCTCCGCTTGGCACCACGAGCTATACGCTGTGAAATATCCACTCCTTTTGCCATGTTTATAGCCGGAGCGCTTTGGCACTGTCAACAGTTAATAAAGACACGGCTAAATAATTAGCAAACTAACAAGGGTTTAATCTTATTCAGATTAAAGCGGCGCCCGCTCGGCTCGTTCGATTGAGATGTTTCTAACCTCTTTATCTCCATTAGTTAAGAATCTGTGCGTTTCTTTTAATATGGCCAACGCTCATTGATTTCTCCCCTCCCTCTCAATGCAGGCTCTTGGTTTCTGACACGCCGTGAGTGATATTATATGAGCCGGCTATCGACTGCTCGTCCATCGATATTATAAATGCCTTAACAGTAGCAGTTAAGCTCATATGTCATTTATTGGATTCACAAAGTAACGAATTCATCAGAGCAAACGTGGTAAATTAGCACCGTTTTGCACTCTGTGTACACAATAGAGAGTTTTTTAGGAGGTTAAAGAGAGCGGCTGCTTTTGGATGTGTATAATGAATTAATAAATGAAATAAAACACGGATATAAATGTGCAATGGAGCCGTTTGTTTCTTTGTTTGCTAGCACTATTGTTTATCTTAAATAGAAATCTTCCATTTATCAATAATCCAAAAATTTGACTTCCATTCCATCATCATCCATTCTTCTATCTATCTATCTATCTATCTATCTATCTATCTATCTATCTATCTATCTATCTATCTATCTATCTATCTATCTATCTATCTATCTATCTATCTATCTATCTATCTATCTATCTATCTATCTATCAATAATCCATTAATTGTCTACCATCCATCCATCCGCCCGTCTGTCTATCTTCCATCCATCAATAATCCAGCAATTATCTACCATCCGTCTGTCCGTCCATCCATCCATCCATCTATCTATAATCCATTAATTATCTACCATCCATCCATCCATCCGTCTGTCCGTCCATCCGTCCATCTGTCTATCTATCTATATTCCATCCATCAATTATCTACCGTCTGTCCATCCATCCATCCATCCATCCATCCATCCATCCATCCATCCATCCATCCATCCATCTATCTATCTTCCATCCATCATTAGTGTACCGTCCGTCCATCCATCCATCCATCCATCCATCCATCCATCCATCCATCCATCCATCCATCCATCAATAATCCATGAATTATCAATTATCATCCATCAATAATCCATCAATTATCTACCATCCACCCGTCCATCCATCCATCCATCTCTCTATCTTCCATCCATCAATAATAAAATTATCTACAATCCGTCCCTCCGTCCATCCATCCATCCATCCATCCATCCATCCATCCATCCATCCATCCATCTATCTAAATAATAACTCAATAATCTTCCATCAGTAATCGATCAGTAATCCACCCACTCATCTATCCATTGCTCTGCTCTTTATGTAGTTGAATAGATTTTCTTGATATATTTTAAATATCTGTATGTTATTTATTATTATTTTGCACTGCAGATTATATTATAGGTGCCTTAACAGTAGCAGTTAAGCTCATATATCATTTATTGGATTCACAAAACAACAAATCAGTCAGTCTGTAAGTGTTAAACAAACAGTTTTACATCCACTCAGCGTCCACAAACAAGCGTCTTTTTTATTCAGGAGGTTAAAGAGGGCGACTGTTTTTGGACGTGTCACATCTGACACATGCCGCCCCTAGGGAAGGACACAATATCAGATTTGTAGACTCGGAAGAAAGTAATACAGGCCTACAGACTTGCTCTGGGAGACAGGCTCAGTCTTGAATTAAATCACTTCCTAGTTCTGCTGTTGTTGTTGTTGTTGTTATTGTTTTTTTCCTTATCTGAGCTGCTGACAGTCAGTTTGCTGCTGACAGTACAGCAGATTCGGGTTAATGGAGACCAGCCCTTGGGCCCCAGTGAATGCTGGGTATTTTCACGGCTCTGTCTGCTTTAGACAGAAACAATCTCGTGCTGCGACCTCATCACTGCCCGGCTTCAATTCAAAGTCAGCGTGCAAATTTCATGGCTACATTATCGCATGCATCGTAATTATGCTCATCTTCACGTGACACTCACATGAGCTGCGTTTGCACGTAATTAACCTATTTAACATATTAATTCTGCCGATTAGATGCACGTCAATCATGGAAGGCAAAGACACATGCTCTGAGCTGCTTTTTACTCACTGCAACAAATTTTTTTTAAATCATCTACCAGTAGAAATATAAGTCTACACTCAGCGGCCACTTTATTAGGTACACCTTATTAGTACCGGGTTGGACCCCCTTTTGTCATCAGAACTGCCTTAATCCTTAAGTTCATTGATTCAACAAGGTACTGGAAAAAATTCCTCAGACATTTTACTCCATATTGACATGATAGCATCACGCAGTTGCTGCAGATTTGTCGGCTGCACATCTCCCATTCCACCACATCTCAAAGGTACTCTATTGGATTGGGATCTTGGTCATTTGAGTACAGTGAACTCATTGCCATGTTCAAGAATCCAGTCTGAGATGATTCGCGCTTTATGACATGGTGAGTTATCCTGCTGGAAGTAGTCATCAGAAGATGTGTACACTGTGGTCATAAAGGGATGGACATGGTAAGCAACAATACTCAGGTAGGCTGTGGTGTTGACACGATGCTCAATTGGTACCAATGGGTCCAAAGTGTGCCAAGAAAATATCCCCCACACCATTACACCATCACCACCACCAGCCTGAACTGTTGATACACGGCAGGATGGATCCATGCTTTCATGTTATTGACCCAAAAATTCTGACCCGACCATCCGAATGTTGCAGCAGAACTGCCGCTCACTGGATATTTTCTCTTTTTCAGACCATTCTCTGTAAACCCTAGAGCTGGTGGTGCGTGAAAATCCCAGTAGATCAGCAGTTCTGAAATACTCAGACCAGCCCTTTATTTATCTATTTTTTACTTGTTTATTTTTAATTTTGTTGTGCTTTTATTGATCTATTTATTTTTTCATTCATTCTATTCATTCTATTCATTCTTATTTTTTCATTCATTCTATATTTTTATTTTTTGTATTTGTGTTTTTATCTGATAGTGTTTTTATTTATTTATTTATTTATTTATTTATTTTTGTTTGTTTATTTATATATTTTTATTTATTTGTATTGGTGTATTTATCTGTTAGTGTTTTTATTTATTTACTTATTTATTTATTTGTGTTTATTTCTATATTTTTATTTATTTGTCTTTGTGTATTTGTTAGTGTTTTTATTTAGTTATTTATTTGTGTTTATTTCTAAATTTTTATTTATTTGTATTTGGGTATTTGTTTGTTAGTGTTTTTATTTATTTATTTGTGTTTAATTATATATTTTTATTTATTTGTGTCTGTGTATTTGTTAGTGTTTTTATTTATTTATTTATTTATTTATTTATCTATTTGTGTTTATATATGTTTATTTATTTGTATTTGTTTGTTAGTGTTTTTATTTATTTACTAACTTATTTGTGTTTATTTCTATATTTTTATTTATTTATATTTGTGTATTCATTTGTTAGTGTTTTTATTTATTGAATTTTTGTTGTGTATTTTTTATCCATTTATAATTTGTGTATGTATTTGTTAGTGCATTTATTTATTTTTTGTGAATCTATCTATCTATCTATCTATCTATCTATCTATCTATCTATCTATCTATCTATCTATCTATCTATCTATCTATCTATCTATCTATCTATCTATCTATCTATCTATCTATCTATCTATGCTTGCTTGATTGATTTTTGACATTCCTGTTGACATTATAAAACAAAGTGATTTATAAACATAATTCAATTTAGATCATTCTCAATGTGTCTAAATGAGCAACACAGCACATCCATTTAATAATAAACACAGTAAATAAAGATATCATGGCAAATGCTATTCATCATGCTGTTTTCAGATCAGGTTCTTCCAGTGTAAATACAATACAATACAATACAATACAATACAATACAATACAATATAAACATTATTGTCAGACTTATATCTGAACATTTTCTTGCCTAACAGCATGTTATATTCTCTTACAAAAAGGACAAAACCTAATACACATACAAAAAATGTACATGTACAATACATGAGGTATTATATTGAGCACCAGTCATAACATTAAGACATGCATTGTTCTAGACTATCTAGGCAGCAATCATCCCCTAAATTCTCTTTTTCTGTCAATAAACAAAGCAATAATTCCCGTGTGATTATGTTTGATGGTGCCATATGGCTTCATCCCACTCTATGTAATAAATAATGAGTCTCTCAATGGAAGGACATTTGAGGAACACATTTACACCCATGACACACACACAAATGATTTAATGAATGCAGGTTAAGCCGATGGTGAACATTTTTAAAAACTGAACAGAGATGACAAACAATAGTCATTTTAGTCTTTTCACATTGAGCTTTTCTAATTAAAGTGGGGATTTTATTCTATTGTGTCAATAGAAATTATGTCGCTGGCAAGTACATTTTATGCTAATATGCCTTTTTTCTTTTCTTTTTTATTCTGTGCTGCTGGTGTTTGTAATGAGCTGTAATGAGAATTACAAGTGTGTCCTTGGTGAATTGCTGAGATTCTTGGTGGGCCAAACAACACAGCTAATCAAAACATTATGCAATTCTGAGTGTGCCTCACACAGGTGAGTGGGCCTGATAAACTACCTGTAACACACTTCTCTCTATAAACAAATCACGCTATCTGCACGTAAATGGATGCGCGAACATTTTGAGTTTACTCGCTTCATTCGCGTGTCAAATTCCCTTCACAATAGATGTGGATTTGCATCATGGGCGGGGCTTCTGTCTGCCCGGTGACTCTAGTTTCGTTGCTAAATGGCTAACATGGATTTTATGGAGAGAGTAGCTGTGCTTTATGTGCTTTAGGAGGGCTGATAAACAGCGTCCATTAATTTGGCACTGTGTCTGAGTCCACTAGATCTATTCAGAGGTGCACCACGCTTGACGTTTCACGCTTCGTCTGAATGCAGCAATACTCTAGCACTTAATTCTCAGAACATTTCCACTTTTGCCTCTTCTTAAACATCTGCTTAATGACTAAATGTAGATGTAGAATTGTTCAAATCTGTATCTGGCCCCAAAAAAAATACTAGCTATGTCTTCATCTAAAGATGCGGCTTTTATTTATGTGCAAAGCTGGAAATAGCATAGCAATTTCGTCCAATGACTGAAAAAGAACAAAATGATCACTTCATGATAAGCTTGAGGCAGACTGGGACATTTGCCCGGACCAGTTATTGAACATCAGGCTGCTTGAATGAGGACGGGGGGTTGGGGTGGTTTACCTGTAAGTGAAAAGGGGGTGGTTGGTGGAAGAGGTCAGTAAGTGAAGAGCAGGCCTAACTCTAACCCTAATCCAGGTTTATTCACTTTTTTGTTTGTAAATAATCATGTTTTTAAAGTATAAGACACTATTCTCTGCACCGAGTCAGAGAATTTGCCCCATATGGCGTGCGGTATCAAATTCCATTATAACAACACTCTTCATCAGTTCATACTTGCATCCAATATCTCATTTGTTACAGGGGCAGAGGTGTAAAGAGTACCTGAAAACCACACTTGAGTAATAGTACAGATACCTTACTGTAAAAATGACTCCATTACAAGTTACCAATTCTAATAAGACTTGAGTAAAAGTATTGAAGTATCCGATTTTAAAAGAACTTAAGTATTTTACTCATACTGAATGTAGGCTCAAAGAACACTAAGAAACATTTTATTTCCTAATATAGTAATTAAATTGAACACCTCAATGTTTCAAAATGGCAGAACAAAAAAATTGAACAAAGTCTCAGTCAAACTCAAATGTTTGGGGGGGGGGATACTTTTATTTTGAGTAGTTTTTCAATTGATTAGGTTGTTTTCTCTGTATTAAAATTAAATAAAGAGGAACAGTGTTATTTTTCAACTTAGTAAACTACATATAAATTCAATGAAAAATACATCACAAACTCACACCTAAATGCACCTGATGCAAAATGTAGACCTTCAGTTGCACAAAAAAATTAAGCTGAAACATAGTCATGTCATGTCATGTCGCAGTGGTTTTTGCCATGCCAGTAACTGCATTAAAAGCTCTAAATTCACATTAAATTACATGCATCAAATAGACTCGTACTTCAATGTGTTTCCTCAAATTTGACGATAAATTCTTAAAAGCACTTATTTTCATAGTTCGTGGCAAACAAAGTAGACACTGCATCCTGTAAGAGCCATTCTGCATATCGATAAATGAAAACATTTCTTTCAGATAAGGTCATGGATGATTTGATGTGCCGATTTCGGCTTCATCACTGGCTGCAGCCATGTCGCTAATTAAACACCTGGTAAGCTGCTAATTCACGTTCACGTGATCTAGCTCATAAATAGCATACAATACCTTCAGCCCCCTGCAGATGGCGATATCGCCTCGTCCGCCTAACAAATTAGCCATGGTAGATAAAGATGCCGACTTGTCGCGCACAATCACAATGTAATGAGTAACGATAAGCATCCATTCAAATGTAGAGGAGTACATATATTCAGTCACAAATATAGTCAAGTAGAGAGTAAAAATTGCTTATAATTTTAATACTCAGTACAAGTACAAAGTAGCCAAAAAAATACTTAAGTAAAGTAACGAAGCCCATTTACTTAAGTACTTTACACCACTGCACAGGGGGCATGCATGAAATGTTCCTAAATGAAAGTGAAGTGCCAAACTGGAGGTAAAGTTGACAAATTAAAAATAAAACACCCAAAATTACATGAAACTCTGGAGGAAATGTGGATGGCATGGTGACGCAATGACGTTAAACAAGTTATATGCTATAACATGTAAAACAGGAGCATGAAAGGAACAATCAAAATGCAACTCATGTAAACACCTTAATCATGTTAGTATCTTATTCAGATTAAGGCAAATAATAGATTACTGATGTCCATGTAAACAAAGCAACCCAGGCTCATTCTGAAAACGTAGTCCCGTGGACGTTTCTGGAGACGCGAAATACGTCCCGGAGGTACGTATTTTTGCAGTTTTTGTTTTTGCGAATCCACGAGAGTCCGCTGTGTGTGATTTTTTGCTTCTCAAATGTCTTTCGCGAGTGCCGTTCGCGCCTGCGCTGTTCTCGCGTAAACCCATCAGAGGTCGCTGTCGAACGACCGTCTGTCCGTCCGACTGGCTGAATGATTGACTGGGCGACAGGCCAATCGGCCGGCTGACCCACCCTCCTCCTTCCCCTAACCCAACCAATTTTACAGATTGACCTGCCCGCCCACTTACTTCCCTAAATCCAACCCACAATTTACAAAAGCCTTCCAGAAAAAGAAAAGCCCTCGTCTGATTTTTACCACGTTTTCGGATTTTACCACATTCTCACCCTGTTATGAACTTGTTCACTTTACTTCTTGGATTCTGTTTTAGTCTTACCTGATTTCTAGAACTGCTCTTCCCCGGACTCGAACGCGGTCGTCATCGTCATGGTCAGCTCCTCTCTGCATCTCAAGTCCGCCGACGTATAGGACGAGCTACCCGGACAAACTGGTTGCAGCAGGAAAGCCCTCCACACGAAGGCAAGCGGTCAGCCGGCGAGCGCTAAAAGGAACGCCGTCATACCGCCCCGCAGCGTTCGTTTAAAAAATGAAATGCAGCTATACGTACCTCCGGCTACAAAATTTGCGGTCTCCAGAAACGTCCACGGGACTACGCTTTCAGAATGAGCCTGGGTTGAAACAAAGTCAATGTTTAGCAGCCAATAAAGACAATAGACTGGCTTCATGCTAATTTCTTACAAACGTCTGTAGGTTTCTGAGGGAAATAAAGCTGGAATTATTGACAACGCATTTAAAACTTTTTATATTACTTTAAATGTGATTCCAGCACTACTTTTATTACCCACGCAAGTTTTATTTACATTGGTCTGAACTTCTAATAAAGGTTTACCAGGCAGCAAAACAAGACGTTTAGTTTGGCATTCAACATAAATGAAAACGTAATACAACAACCACGAACATTCCTAACGGGACAGTATTAGCAATTTCAGAGGAACCCTGACTCAGCTGAAAACCCAAAGGTGATTTGGGCTGAATTTTTTTACTAGGAATGTGTATGAAAACACCAATGATTTGGACAGATTAAACTCTAAAAGTATTTCTGTGAAACTGCCCTGAGCTGCTGAGAGAAAACTTTTCCTTCCTCAATTGGACTTATAAAAATATAAATGTCTGTGAGAGCCGTAATTACAGTGTCAGAAGCGTTTAGATCACTTTGGTACGTAATATCCAGCAATATATTATCATCCACAAAATAATGAATAAAAGTTTGAATTTGGGAGCGTTTTTATTTCTTTTTGTAAGATTTTGGGCAACAGATGGAGGTGCTGTATATTAAATCGGGAGTGTTTTATTGTTATTGTATAATACCATGGTATTTTATGTTTGCACTTTAGTTTTGTATTTGTATAAACAAAAAAAAACAACAAGTTTCTACAAATGGGTCATTAATACAGATGCAATCCATTCAACATGCTTTTTATTTGCCATGTTACCATCAAAAGTTGTTAATTTAACTCTACCTGTGAATTAAACCAAAAATGATGGGTTGTTGTAATAAAATAAAATAAAATAAAATAAATAAAAAAAATAAATAAATAAAATAAATAAATAAAAATAATAAAAAATAACATTTATAAAATTAAATAAAATGAATAAAATTAAAATAAAAAAATAAAAAATAATAAAATAAAATGAATAAAAAAATTTAATAAAAAATAAAATAAAATAAAAAATAAAATAAATAAATAAATAATAATAAAATACAATAAAAAAATAAATAAAAATAATAAAAAAAATAAAATAAATAAAATTAAATAAAATGAATAAAATTAAAATTAAAATAAAAAATAAAAAATAATAAAATAAAATGAATAAAAAAAAATTAAATAAAAAATTAAATAAAATAAAAAATAAAATAAAATAAAATAAAACTAGTTAAAACAGTTAATAATGAAAAACATTCCAATAATAAAAATAAAATAAAATAAATTGAAACTAGCTCAAACTGTTAATAATTAAATAATATAATTGCCACAATCACCAGCAATCCAGGCCTGTAGATCACTGGGAATCATTGCCTTTCGCTCAGGACTACAGATCTGTAAACATATGGACTACAAATCTTGTCATGCACCACACACTCACACCTGTTCTGGTTTTCCTGCTGATTGCTAAAACACAGCTGAAGCTGCTTATGAACTGATTAGATGAACTTTATAAACAGCACACACAAACACTTCACTGCTGAGTCTTGTTTACTGTTTTTGTGGCATTACGACGAGTTTACCTTCCCTTGACTTGCCTTTTTTGACCTTTTCCTTGTTTAATTGTTAAGTTCCCGGGACTGACCAATCACCTGTTTATGACTATGCCTTATGGATTATCTGTATGTACCTATTTACCCCTGTGTTGACTGTTGCTTGCCTGACCAATCTCCTAATTAACCCTGCATTTGGATCTGCACCTCCGTTGTCAGTGTCCCCTTTATTTTAATAATATAATATAATATACTATAATATAATATAATATAATATAATATAATATAATATAATATAATATAATATAATATAATATAATATAATATAATATTACACTATTTAAATAAAACAAAATATATGGAAACTCTCAAACTGTTAATAATATAAAACTATTTAAATACAATAAACTGAAACTAGCTGAAATTAATTATTAATATTTTTTAAATGAAATTAAATAAAACTAGCTCAAATTAACAATCATAAATAAAATGTAATTGTTAATAATAAAATATATTTATATAAAATAAAATTTAAATTAAAAAATAAAATAAAACTAGCTCAAATTCATTTTTTCATTTTCCTTCGGCTTAATCTCTATTTCAGAGGTCGCCACAACAGAATGAACCACCAACTATTCCAGCATGTGTTTTACGCAGCAGATGCCCTTATAGCTGCAACCCAGTACTGGGAAACACCCAAAACCAATCATTCACATACCCACACATACACTACGGCCATTTTAGTTAATTCAGTTAAACTATAGTGCATGTGTTTGGACTGTGGGGTAAAAAGCAACACCCGGGGGAGGCGACAGTGCTAACCACTGAGTCACCGTGTCACTCAGACCTAAAAAAATTTAAATCTGCTTTTATTCTAGCCCAAATAAATCAACTTTCTCCAGAAGAAAAAATATTATAGGAAATACTGTGAAAATTTCCTTGCTCTGTTAAACATCATTTGGGAAATACTTAAAAAAACTTCACAGGAGGGCGAATAAATTTGACTTTAAATACATAAATAATAATTATAACAAATTGCCAAAGTTAAGCACATAAGTTTAAAATGTTTATGCACATCTGGGTGTTTCCAGTGTGATATACCTACATATGCATAAATACATGTGGATGTAAATACAGCTACAGACACGAGCCCAACTTTAAAGAAAACCCAGAGTTTCCCGCTTGTAACTAAAAGTTTCCGATTCATGTTCATCTTCTAAGTAGCATCTTTCAGACATGACTTCAACTCACCAAACATCTCTTTGAAAAAGTGCACTTATTTTTTAATCTGTTGACAAACATACTACACGTAAGATACTTGATTATTATTTTACAGCAAGTACGTTTCCTATTTTAACTCATAAATGAAGATCTTTCAGACATCAAGAGTCACATTTGTCCGACCAGACGAAATCTCTTGTTCCCATTTTCCCCCCTCTGTTTTTTTTTCTAGCAGATCTATTTCCTCAGGGAGAAACGGGATGCTGGGTAAAAGAAGACAAGAAACTTTCAGACACACTACATTACTTTTTTCATCAGCACACGGCAGCAGGAGACTCCCTGACGCGAGTGTGTGCGCAGACACAGCGGGACGTCCCCTCATCGCTTCGCCAGCAAGTCCTTTGCTTCTTCATACTCGCAAAATTGCATATTCCCAAAGATACTACGACTGCACCTCTGATCTCACACACTGGCACACACACACACACACACACACACACACACACACACACACACACACACACAGCCTGTAAACTCACTCAGCTGTAGTGTAAGGTCAACACTTATACAAACACAGGACACTTTGACTCGTTTTTGAGTCGTTGTCCTGTAAGCTTAAGTGAATTAAACGATCGAGAGTGAATTATTAGTTAAAGGGTAACTATTATCAGTTAACCCTCCTGTCTTGTTTACATCCTGCCCCTTTACTTTAGTGTTGCCGGTCAAAATTGACCAGTCTGTTCTTTATTCTTTATTCTTTAGCTGTGAACAATGTCTCAAAGTAGTGTTTAACAAGAATTTACAGAACTAGACATAAAATAACTGCAATGAAAACAAAAATAGGCGCTGACAGTATATTACAAAATGAACAATAGATGACAGAAATCAAAATGCTTTGTTACGTTACTAATAGACAGCTCGCTAAAATAACTATCACAGGGTCTGACAGAAGAAATTGACATTTTAATCCAGCTGAATGATTTATCAACCAGCAAAGCACAAACAAAATGCTATCCTTTCCTGTGTTCTGAGTGATCGAGTTTTCAGTCCTTCAAGCGTACTAATATAGGTGATAGTGACTGAGGGTATATACAGTGAGCATGGGCACAGAACTAGCACCAGTTATACTAATAACGGTCTAATATAATAAAATAATTGTTGCTAAGCTAAGCTAAAAGTGCTCCTGCTAGATTGGCATAAAAGAAAGAAAGAAAGAACGAACGAACGAACGAAAGAAAGAAAGAAAGAAAGAAAGAAAGAAAGAAAGAAAGAAAGAAAGAAAGGGAACAAGATTCCTTCTCTGTGCTTCTTTCCAGAGAGAGAGAAGCAAATAAACAAAAATGATAAAGAAAGAAAGAAAGAAAGAAAGAAAGAAAGAAAGAAAGAAAGAAAGAAAGAAAGAAAGAAAGAAAGAAAGAAAGAAAGAAAGAAAGAAAGAAAGAAAAAACGAGAGAGAGAGTGAGAGAGAGAAAGAAAGAACGAGAGAGAGAGAGAGAGAGAGAGAGAGAAAGAAAGAAAGAAAGAAAGAAAGAAAGAAAGAAAGAAAGAACCGAAGGAAGGAAGGAAGGAAGGAAGGAAGGAAGGAAGGACGTGTGTGGATGTTTCCCAGTGATGGGTTGCAGCTGGAAGGGCATCCACTGCGTAAAACATCTGCTGGATAAGTTGGTGGTTCATTTCATGTGGCGACCCCTGATTAATAAAGAGAATAAGCCAAAAAGAAAGAAAAAACGAATGAATGAATGAATGAATGTTTAAAAATGTTGACAAAAATCCCTCCATTAAACAGCTCTTGGCAATTCAATTCAATTCAATTCACCTTTATTTGTATAGCGCTTATACAATGTAGATTGTGTCAAAGCAGCTTCACATAGAAGGTCATAGTAAATAGAAACAGTGTCAGTCCAGTTTTCAGTGTTTAAGTTCAGTTCAGTTTAGCTCAGTTTAGTGTGGTTTAATAATCACTACTGAGAGTCCAAACACTGAAGAGCAAATCCAACGATGCGCAGCTCTACAGATCCCGAACCATGCAAGCCAGTGGCGACAGCGGTGAGGAAAAAACTTCACCAATTGGCGAAAGTGAAGAATTAAAAACCCTCGAGAGAACCAGGCTCAGTTGGGCACATCCATTTTAATTTCTCCTCTGGCCAAACGTCTTGTGCAGAGCTGCAGTCTAGGTGCCGGAGGCTGGAATCTGGACCTCAGCGAAGACTCGTCTGTCCCTGGAGCGTCACAGGTATCAGTCTCATGTTCTCCACTCCTCCATGACCACCACAGTAGCTGCTCAGGATACGGCCTGGTCCAGGATATGGAGACCTTGAGATCATCTCGTCGTTGGTCTTGGATTGAATCAGCAGCGCTGCATAGTCTGAGGGTCTCGGGATGAGTATCTTGAGGTGGAAATAGAGAATAAAGAGAATAATTAGCGTAGCTGCTGTTCATAGTGTATATAAACGAGATGAAGAAACCTGTGTGGAGCACTTTCATGTATCATACAGCTAAGTGATGCACTGAGTGTATGCTTTCCTAAAAAGATAGGTCTTTAATCTAAATGATCTTGGTCAAACAATACTGCATTCAACTGTACTACTTTACATCTTCGAAATGTACATACTGTATGATGGTCAAAATCATGAGGACAGATCAAATCGTCCACCAATAATCAGTTTGGTGTTTCTGAGCGCGGGCAGGGAAGTCTGGCAGACTCAGATAAGATGATTCCTTCATTTAGTCCTCTTGTAATGATCACACACAGGGAAATGAGCCGCTCCATCAGAGAAGAGAGATTGGCCTCCAGCGGTAGTTCACACATCACTGTCATACACACACGCACACACACACTTGTAGAGGATGTTTTTGAGAGCAGGTGAGAACGAGAGTGTTTGTGTTTGAGGGAGTCGCGCATCAACATGTAATTTTAGGGTGCCAGATATGAGAAAAAGTTACCCCAAACCTTGAGGAGGAGACAATGCTTGAAAGAACATGCGAAAAATAATCCCTGTGAAATCTGAATGAAGTTTTTCAGATGTCAGTATCAGTATGTTAGTCTTAAAAGTGTCTAGTGTGCAACATAACGGTGACAGAATTTGCATTAAGACGATACAAACATTCAAAGCTTGCAGTTTGCACTTCCGTCTAAATCAGGGGTGTCCAAACTTTTTGGGCCGAGGGCCAGGTGCAAACAAAAAAACATTGTCCCAGGCTTTTATGTAATACGAGTCGCATTTCTGTAATACGAGTATGCAAATCTCTTTGCTTGTGCGTCGATTTCCTCTGTTCGTGCACACTTCTTGCACACCCTAAAATATACACTGCTCAAGTGCAGATTTTCTTGTGCGCTCTCAAATAAACTCTGCTGAAGTGCGATTTAGTGCGTTTATGTAACGAGGATGCCTCCAACATTTATTAGATTTGAATATTTATGAATAACCTAGCGAGCGGTATTAATGCGTACGGAAGTAAAGTGAAACGGTTATAAACTCCAGCAAGATAAAGTCATCTATAATTTTCAAAGTATTATAAAGCATCATCTATTATCGGTCACAATTTACAATAAGGTTCATTAGTTAATGTTAATTAATGCATTTACTAACATGAACAAACAATGAACAAAACATGTACTGCAGTATTTGTTCCTGTTAGTTAACGTTAGTCAATGAAAATACAGTTGTTCATTGTTAGTTCATGTTAACTCACGGTACATTAATTAATGTTAACAAACATAGACTTGGATGTTAATAATGCACTAGTAAATGTTCAGTAAATGCTGTACAAGTGTTGTTCATGATTAGTTCGTGTTAGTAAATGCATTAACTAATGAACCTTATTGTAAAGTGTTAGTCTATTATCTATAAAGTATAATTATGGAAACTGTGTTCATCTTAACTGAAAGCTACGCCGTGTTTGCTAGCGTCACGCATCACACACCTGTCAGTCAATCAGTCAGTCAGCATGTCTCCTTAAAGGGTTAAACAAATAACACACAGCACTACTATGATTACAGAAAAGTTTGTACTGTTACAATTCACTTACCGTTTAATGTCTTGGTGCGATTAAAGCCCGCTATTAAAAAACAACAAGGATTGAATGTTTTGAATGTAGCAGTGGCGGGGTGAATTTTGGTGTGGCGCCCCGCCATGGAAGAATGAATGTAGCGGAAACCATGCAGTATTTCTTGCTGTAACTTTGATTTGCTGCTGCCAATAAGTTATTGTAAATTGCATAGGAATTTGTTAACAGTGTTTAACACATGCTTTTTCTCTCACTATAGAACAAAGAAGAGGAAAAAACGCCAAAATGACAGAAAGATAAAAAAAAGAGTCTAACCTCAGATGTTAGTGTTTCAAAACACTGGTGTATTAACAATATCAATTAATGAAATACAGTAGTTTATTGTAAAAATGCTAATTACTTTTATGGTACAGTATTTTTAACGGTGAAACTGGCAACCACAGCTGCTGTTTTTTTGTACCATAAATTTTACAGATTTGTTTTTACAGTGTACCCTTTATATATTAATACCGTATTTTTGCTGTAACTTTGATTTCCAGTAAATTACTGCCTGTAGGTTATTGTGAATTATACAGGAATTTGTTAACAGTGTTCAATAAACACATTTTCCCTCACTCTAGAAGGAAGCAGAGAAAAACTCCTAAATGACAAAGATAAAAGAAGAAATGACAACAAAAAAGCAGAGAGGCTAGAGAATTAGGCAAATGGAGAGACTAAAGAGAGGAATAGAGAGCGATAGAGAAAAAAAGAAGGATGGAAGGGGGAAAAGTCCCCAAAAATCTTATTTACTTTACTATGACAGTTATGCAGTCAGTATGTTACTGTATTTTAATATTTTATAGTGGGAAATATCCTCTTGGTACAATTAAATCAGTATTTTTTTTTGTTGTCAATCAAAATACAGTTAAAAAAAGAGTGTAAAGTCATAGAAAATACAGCAATTTACTGTTTGGACTGTTTTACAGTAAATATATAAATTAACAAGGATTTACAAGTTGTTTTTCTCTATTAAAATGTATTACAGGTGAAAAAAGACTAAAAATAATGTTTGTTTTACAGTACTGATATACAATACTGTAAATACACATACAGCAAGATAAATATATAACAATACACATTTTTTAGGTAATATAGTATTTATATAGTAAATTTGATTACAGCAAACATTTCTGTGAACCGCAATAACTATTTTAATAATTTAGGTAAAAGTGTAAGTTACTGTAAATTATACAGCAATTTGTCAACTGTTTAATACTAACTTTTTTCTCACAAAAAAGCAGAGGAAAAACGGCAAAATGACAGAAAGATAAAAGGGGAAATTACAATAAAAAGCGGAGACACTTGAGGCTAGGGAATTAGGCAAATGGAGAGACTAAAGAGAGGTGGAGAGAGAGAGAGAGAGAGAGAGAGAGAGAGAGAGAGAGAGAGAGAGAGAGAGAGATACAGTCTTTTTACTGTATGGCAGAGATGCAGTATGTTACTGTATTTTAAAGTTGCATAGTGAGAATATCCTCTTGCCACAATTAAGTGTTTTTTTATTTACTGTGAATCAAAACACAGTAAAAAAGAGTGTAAAATCTGATCATTCATAGAAAATACAGTAATTTACTGTTTGGATTGTTTTACAATAAATAGACTAATTAACAATGATTTACAAGTTGTTTTTCTTTATTAAAATATATTACAGGTGAGAATATCCTCTTAGCACAATTAAACAGTAATTGATTTTATTTGTTATCAAAATACAGTAAAAAAGAGTGCAAAACCTGGCCAGTCATTGAAAATACTGTATTTTACTGTAAGTTTGGACTGTTTTACAGTAAATTGATAAATAAACAATGATTAATGAGTTGATCTTTATTTTATATATTATATTAATATATATTACAGACTAGAAGACTAAACATAATGTATATTTTACAGTAAAGATAGACCTTATTCTTCATGTACGAGCGGGCGCAGCCATTTGAATCATTTTGGCTCGAGACTTCCGGTCTCATTCACTTCCATTCATTTTTAGACGTTAAAATCAGCTCGTTTTGCTGCTTGATGTAGCAAACTTATATTTTCTTATAATATTATTCTATTTTCTTATTATAGTCATTAAGACAGTAGTTTGTAGAGTAAGTAGTTTGACCGTTTTCTGTCGTTAATTATTTCTAGTCATTTCTCCCATAGGCAACTGAACCGGAAGTTCTAAAACAATCGCAAAAATGGGCACACTTCCGCATTGAATTCAATATAATACTGTAATTACACATACAGCAAGATAAACAGTACTGTATATATAATACACTATTTTTGCTGTAAGTTTGATTACAGCTAAATTTTCAAACAGACTTTGTCAAAAGTGGGGCCTCACAGCAAGAAAGTTGCTGGTTCAAGTCTCGGCTGGGTCAGTTGGCATTTCTGTGTGGAGTTTGCATGTTCTCCCCGTGTTGGCGTGGGTTTCCTCCGGGTGCTCCGGTTTCCCCAACAGTCCAAAGACATGCAGTATAGGTGAATTGAGTAAACTAAATTGGCCGAAGTGTGTGTGTGTGTGTGTAAATGAGGCTGTATTGATGTTTCTTTGTTCTGGGTTGCAGCTGGAAGGGCATCTGCTGTGAAAACATAAGCTGGATAAGTTGGCGGTTCATTCCGCTGTGGCGACCTCTGAGACTAAGCTGAAGGAAAATGAATGAATGAAATCGTCAACAATGTTCAATACTAGCTTTTTTCTCACAGCAAAGCAGAGCCAAAATGACAGAAAGATAAAAAGAAATTAGAACAAAAAGCAGAGACACTTGAGGCTGGAGAATTAGGCAAATGGAGAGAGTAAAGAGAGGAATAGAGAAAGAGAAAAAAAAAAGGGGGTGGAGAGGAAGCGGGAAAAAAGTCCTAAAAATATAAGTCCACAGAGGTTTGTGTGACAGTAGGGGTTAAGCAATCCAAAGGCTGCAGGCAATCACTCAATTTCAGACACGCTCAGAGCCCTTCGGTGCGCGGGGAGCAAGACGCATAAAGAAATTTAACAACTTAATGTTTTACGGCCGGCGGAAATTAGATCCTTACGGGGCAGCGGCGGGGAGGGATGTTGCCGGAGAGTCTCCCCCACAAATATTCGCATAAACACACATTTGCAGTCACCCATTATCAAACACCCCGGCCCTCCTGTGAATTTTACTTGTTTTGAATATCTCCCAAATGATGTTTACCAGAGCAAGAAATTTTTCGCAGTATTTCCTATAATATTTTTTCTTCTGGAGAAAGTCTGATTTGTTTTATTTTGGCTAGAATGAAAGCAGTTTTTAATTAAAAAAACATTTTAAGGTCAATATTATTAGCCTCTATAAGCATCTTTTTTCCGATGAAAAAATCATGAATGTCATGATGATGGTTACCGACTGGCATATTGAAAGAATCTAGCACATAATTTGACAGAAACTGCAGACACAATGAAGCCAGTGGCTCAGTGGTTAGCATCGTCGCCTCAAAGCAAGAAGGTCACTGGTTCGGGCATCTGCTTTTTTTTTTTCGATTGTCTACAGAACAAACCATCGTTATCAGTGTTGGGAGTAATGCGTTACAAAAGTAATGTATTACAGTAATGTATTACATTTTCCAGTAACGCAGTAGTGTAAGGCATTACTTATACATTTTCAGTAATATTTTACTCGGTACATGTTCAGTAACGCGTGCGTTACAACAAACTTTTCGCCCGCAAGACATCACCAAATAAAAAATATCGCAAGTAAGTTCTATTTTCTGTTCGTGGTTAGTAAATATATGCGCGTGTTTTCATTAATATCCCTCTGGCTATTGGAACTTTTTTACTTTGAAGGCGGAATGATTTCAGCCTCTGAGCTCGAGGTCAGAGGCTATTGGCTCAGCCCGGTTCACAGTAAGGAAAAGCAGCGGAAAAGCGGCAAAATAGATGAGCAGAAGACAGTACATTCGCGAGATGGACGTATGTGCATATGGCGTTATTTCACTGACAACAGTCGTAAGCGCAGTTTTACAAGAGCGCATTCATGTAATTCTCTGTTCGTGGACAACTCGACCGCAATTTTTTTTCGCAGTCGCATGCACTCAAAACACGGCTGCTCACGTGCGAATGATCTGCTCTGGCTCCGTCAGATGATGCAGACTCACATTTTGTGCCTCATGTTTCCTCTTCTTTTCGTGCTTTGGCTCTCCAGAGATCCTCCTGTTCAATTGGTTATCCCAAGAATGTTGATATGGTTTATATATTGCTACGGTATTTATTAGCAATACACGAAACACTAAAAGGTTATGATAAATTCTATAATAAATACTTGTGTTTTTGAGTGTTAGATATACTGCCTATGTTTTAGCCTAGTATTATTTACAATTTGTTAATGAATGCTTCAGCATACTGTAGTATTAAGAATAGTGAACTGATAAAATGAAATACAAAGTGTAGTTTTACTACAGTAAAGTGTGGTGAATTGTAGTATAGTATATCCTATATTGTAAAAAAAAAAAACTACAGCACTGGGTAATTTGTTTATATTACGCTTGTGTTACCATAGCAACTAGTATTAGCACAACTGATTAATTGAAGTACTTTACTGTAGAACTGTTCAAAACACTACATGACAGGGAAAATGTCCTCCACAATCTCATCAGCAATGTGGAAGACAACAGAGACGTGTTCAATTTATTTTAGTTGCCATGATAAAATGGGATTGATAGTGAGATTTATTTGAGGAGTGAATAGTTCAGTAGGCTATAATACCTCATCAAGTTTTCCCCTATTTTTATCGGTTACATTTCTGCTTGCGTTCGTTATATTTTTGTTTAAATGTTGTTTTATTTGATTAGTATGGTGCACCTTTTGGATGTTTAATAAATGTTTTTTAAAAATGTATTCTTTGCATTCAACTTTTCTCTGTGTCTTAAGTGTTTGAAATTGGAAATATTTCGTCATATAACAAACAACAAAAAAGGTTATAGTGGATTAGATTAAAAATTTTATATGTAAGTCTATTTTAGTATTTTGGTTATTGTTAATAAATAGTGTACAAATATAAATTATATCAAAAAGCATGAAAGGAAGAGGGAACACAAGACACAAATTGTGAGTCTGCATATAATCTCACTGAGCGAGTAGTGTACTGTGAGCGCACAAGAAATTTTGTGCGTGAGCAGTGCATATTTGAGAGAGCGTGAGAAAATTGCACGCAAGCAGCGTATATTTGAGAGCTCACAAGCAGTTTTGTCCACAGAGGAAATCGGTGCACGAACATTATATTGAGAAAGCTATGTTCATCATGCTCACTTTGTGCATGACAGTTTTGTGTTGTGAACCTGAATTTAAAGTGAATAGAATAATGGCAAGATTAAGAAAAAAATGCATCTGGTCATGGCATTGGAGTTTACATATAGGCCTGTTGTGTCTAATATGAAAATAGCCAAGCTATTCACAGATATTGCCAGATAATCACTTTACCTTTACCATACTTTCAACAGACTTTGATCATTTGTGATTCTGGCTCTTATCCTTTCTTGCATTGTCTTGAGCCTTCACGTTGCCAAAGATATACTATATTGTTAGGAGCCTGGATAGGTCACTGTCATTCTGCTACATCATATCGCTTTCTACTGAATGTAAAATGCTCTGCAGTACATTTAGTCATTTTAGAATGTTAAGTTCTAATTCTGTAGTTATTTTGGTGAAAGTAACTAAAAAGTAATATAAGAGTAATGTAACATATTACAATTTTGAGACAGTAATATTGTAAGGTAAGGGATTACTTTTAAATCACAGTAATAAGTAATCTGTAATGTATTACAGTTTGGAAGTAACTTGCACAACACTGATCGTTATACAATGACTTGCATAATGACCCTAACTTTAACCTAGTTACGCCTTTAAAGGGGTGGTCCAGAGTGTAGCAATGTGTGTTCATGCTTCATTTGTAGAAAATAATGTTATTTTTCAGATATCTTTATATACAGTTATATAATCTTTATATAAAGATATATAACTGCACTTTTATAACTTATACCTGTATCCTGCACTTTTGCACTGTTGGTTAGACAGTAATGCTAAACTGCATTTCGTTGACTTGTACTTGTACATGTGTAATGACAATAAAGTTGAATCTAATCTAATCTAATACGGCTAACATGACAATGACAGTCAAATTTCTTAGTTCCTCCAAAAGCCCGCCCTCAAGAGGCTCTGATTGGTCAGCTAACATAACGTGCTGTGATTCGCGGCTCGGCTCTAGCTGTCAGCCATTATAGTTTGTGCCTGAATGAGACAGAAAATGAAAAGCACACCGCTGAATGTCACGCCTGCTCTCTAAAATAAAACCTGACAAGTGTCTTTCACATATATTCGGGTTATAGGCATGTGGAAGTAATATGAAACGTTCACATATCTTTCATGAGTTTGCTATTTGAGATGTAGAACGCAGGGAAACGTCCACATAGAGACACTGCAGCGCTGCTGAAGATTGTGGGTGTTTACAGCGGTTTGACTGATAAATATGAATTTGTAGCTAAATTGTTAGTGGTGCCAAACAGCATTTCCTGTTGTTTACATCCTTGTTTACGTCCTCGTTACGACATATCGATGACTCTAGACACTGTGCATGCAGTTGATCAATTTTTACAATTAAAAACACTTGCAGGTTGTGGCTCACAATCCACAGCTTCTTCGGTTGGATGAGTTTTCAGCCGAATCCAGCACTGAACCAGGAGAGATTCTGGAAGTTCTCCTTTGTCAAATGCTAGATCGCAATTTTTTACAATTTCACATAGTTTCAAGAGTTCACACTTAGATAATGCTGGACTATGATAGCAGGTTTGGCATGCTGTCCCGGGAGAGAACCCTGAGCTCGGAGATAGATGAGTCCAAGGTTCCCGCCTGGTCAATGAGCATTAGGAGGGATACGAGATCAGGAGTTTCTCGAGTGCCCCCTTTTGCTATGTATGCGTTAAGTGCTTATGACTGTATTACGATTCACTTATGTACATGTTTTTAGACTGTGGGAGGAAACCGGAGGACAAGGAGAAAATCCACGCAAACACGGGGAGAACATGCAAACTCCACGCAGGGAGTGCCGACTGGCTCAATTAGAACTTGAACCGGTGGCCTCCTCCAGTGCTAACCACTGAGCCACCGTGTTGCCCGATCATGAAAGAGGAGAAGGGAGAAGGGAAGGATGGGGGGGTTTCCAAAAACGAAGATGAGGAATGAAGCTTAGGCAGGATATTTAGAGTAGTTTTAGAATGATCTGATAGGCTAGCTAATGATTAGCAATGAGGATCAGCTGTAGTCAATCATATCACGTGCTCCTCTAGAAATTAGTTTGTGAAACTTCACTTAAAAATCAACTGTAAGCACTTCTGTCTTGGTGTCGTGTCCTTTGAAAGCCCAAATACAGAAACAGAAGAAGCTCCGTGGAAACAGCAGTGTTTTGGACGGCATTTTAGGTCCCGATTACACTAATACGTTTTAGTTTTAAAACAGTGTTTCTACGTCCACAGTAGCATTTCATCTAGCGTTTCTGAACAACTCTCCATCCACACTAAACCGCTAACAGTGCACATCACGTGACCCCACACACACACTCTGGCATGCGCTGCAGTGATGAGAGCTGTACATGTTGAACTGCTCATCGAGGATCTACTGCTGGATCCAACCCAGGCTCATTCTGAGAACGTAGTCCCGGGGACGTTTCTGGAGACCGCGAAATACGTAGCCGGGGGTACGTACGGCTGCATTTCATTTTTTTAAGCGAATGCTGCGGGGCGGTGTGACGCCGTTCCCTTCGGCGCTCGCCGGCCGGCCAGCCGGCCACTCGCCTCCGTGTGGAGGGCTTTCCCGCTGCAGCCAGTTTGTCCGGTTAGCTCTTCGTGTACTCTGGCGGACTCGAGGTGCAGAGAGGCACGACGACGACGACCGGGTTCGAGTCCGGGGAAGAGCGGTTTCCAGAAATCAGGTAAGAAAACAAAAACAAAATCCAAAAAATGAAGCGAACAAGTTCGTCACAGGGTGAGAATGTGGTCAAAATCCGAAAACGTGGTAAAAATCGGACGAGGGCTTTTCTTTTTCTGGACGGCTTTTTTGAATCGTCGTTGGTTGGGTTTAGGGACGGAGGAGGGTGGGTCAGCCGATTGGCCGGTCGCACGGTCAATCATTCTGTCATCCAGGCAGACAGGCGGAAGGTCGTTCGACAGCGGCCTCTCGGGGGTTTACGTGAGAACGGCGCGGGAAAAAGCGCGCACAGCGGCCTCTCGCGGACTCGCGAAAACAAAAACTGCACAAATACATACCTCCCGGGATGTATTTCGCGGCCTCCAGAAACGTCCCCGGGACTACGTTCTCAGAATGAGCCTGGGTTGGCTGGATCTAATCTCACTATATTTGTTAAACGTGATATTTAATTAATCTTAATTCATCTCTATCTATATGTGAATGAGGTTATAAAGTACACTGTTCCCTTTGAAGATTTACCCGAAGTGTCCTTGGGAGTTTGTTTTTCATATCAACCTTGCGAAGTCTGAACTTACAAGGAAAGGATTAAGGACTGAGCTCTCTCTAGGCTACTTAATGTTTGAGGGAAAAGCCCCAAACAGAGGCAAATGTCTGCAGCCCTGCCTCCGGTTCAGATGTCTCCATTTTACCCCATCCACACTAACACGGAGCAGCAGCGCTTTAAAACAGAAACGGCCTTTTCAACGTTTCCAAAAACGCTCTGTTTTCGGCACTCAAAAACTCTGGTGTAATGTGGACGGATGGCGTGACCATAGCAAAACTTAAACCTAAAACATATTAGTGTAAACAGGGCCTTAGCTTTCTCTGCTATAACATTACAGCAACTCTGGCCATGCCCCACTGCTCCACGAGGTGTATGCGCATGGTGAATGCATGTAACCTGAAGTGTTTGTGATCTCACTAACCTAGGTGTCTTTTTTGTAGTGACCAAAGTTCTTTCACTGTAGACTTTGCTAAGCTATGTATAAGCTAATATCTCCCGTTGCATTGAACTTGAGCGTCTTACATTCAGAGATGTTGCTTGTGTTCACACAGCTACATTACACATCAACTAAAGTTTAACATATGATATCCTAGTGGACCACCCCTTTAAATGTCACTTAAGGCTGAATACTAGTATCTTGAAAAATATCTAGTCAAATATTATGTGCTGTCATCAGAAATCAGTAATTAGAAATGAGTTATTAAAACTATTATGTTTGGAAATGGGTGGTGCAGTGGGTGGCACGATCGCCTCACAGCAAGAAGGTCGCTGGTTCGAGCCTCTGCTCGGTCAGTTCTCCCCATGTTGGCGTGAGTTTCCTTCGAGTGCTCCGGATTCCCCCCAGTGTGAATGAGTGTGTGTGGATGTTTCCCAGTGATGGGTTGCAGCTGGAAGGGCATCCACTGCATAAAACATCAGCTGGATAAGTTGGTGGTTCATTCCGCTCTGGCAACCCCGGATTAATGAAGTGACTGAGTCGAAAAGAAAATGAATGTTTAGAAATGTGATGAAACAATATCATCTCTCCGTTAAACAAAATTGAGGGAAAAAATATACACGGCTAATAATTCATGAGGGCTAATCAACTATACATATTCAAATATGAGTCAGCCATATTAAATGAAGCTTCAGTTCTTTCCTCTTCTCATTTACCGACTCTTTCTTTTCCCTCAATTTCACTGTCTCTCTCTTATAGCATCTGAAGACGAGAGTTTTTGGAGAACATTGGGTTTGGGTTTTATTGTAAATAGTCCAATGTGCACTATTGTCTGCAGGGCTGGGAGATGAATACGGAAGTGCCGCTGAATAGGGCCTTGTTAGCAAATCAATAGTGCAGACATCTCTAAACCTTGTCCTTGAAATGTACTCTTCTTTTGTTTTGTTTTTTTGAGGGGAGCTTGACTCGTTTATATCCATCTTCCTCTCTTTATTTCTCACACTCACGATTCATCATAATTCTTTCTTTTTGTTAACAATTATAATGCATGAATGTCATGATGATGGTTACAGACTGGCATATTGGAAGAATCTAGCACGTAATCTGACAGAAACTCCAAACACAGTGAAGCCGGTGGCTCAGTGGTTGGCATCGTTGCCTCAAAGCAAGAAGGTCATTGTTTCGAGCCTTGGCTGGGCCAGTTGGTGTTTCTGTGTGAAGTTTGCATGTTCTCCCCATGTTGTCGTGGGTTTCCTCCGGGTGCTCTGGTTTCCTCCCACAATCCAAACAGTTTTATGCTTACTTGAGGTGGTTTTGGACTTGGTGAAAAGGGGTTAAAACGAATCATGGTAGGTGGAAGCATCAAATAAACTTGTACACAGCAAACATTGCATCCCAATGCCCACGTGACCAATCAGCTGTCTCCATCATGCTTGCCTTGTTACTGTTGGCCGGTAGGTGACCAATACTACCAACATAGGCTCGTTCTGAAAACGTAGCTCATTATACATTTCTGGAGATCCCTAATTACGTAGCCTGAAGTACGTATGGCTGCATTCATCTTTAAAATGAATGCTACACGGCAGTATGAGGTCGTTCCTTTACTCGCTTAGCAGCTGACTACTTACCTCCGCATGGATGACTTATCCACTGTTAGTTCGGTAGCTCAACATGTATGTCAGCGGACTTGATATGCAGAGCGGAGTTGACCGTGACAACAGGGTCCGAGTGAACAATGGTACAGGAAGCAGGTAAGACAAAAACTAAAAAAGTAAATAACATGGTGAGAATGTGGTAAAATCTATAAACGTGGTAAAAATCAGGGGACCTTTCTGTTTCTGCATTGCTTTTTAAAACACTGCGCTTGGGTTTGAGGAAGTGGGGTGGATGGGTCAATCGGTGCTTTTTAAAACACTATTGGTTGGGCTTAGGGAAAGTGGAGGTGGGGTTGTTATCGGTCAGTTGGTCAGTCCCACCAGAGGCCGCTGTCGAACGACCGTCTGACTGGCTGAATGATTGACTGGGCGACAGGCCAATTGGCCGGCCGACCCACCCTCCTCCTTCCCTGCACCCAACCAATTTTTCCAATTGACCCGCCCACCCGCTTACTTTCTTAAACCCAACCAACAATTTACAAAAGCCGTCCAGAAAAAGAAAGACCCTTGTCTGATTTTTACCACGTTTTCGGATTTTACCACATTCTCACCCTGTTATGAACTTATTTTTGTCTTACCTGATTTCTGGAACTGCTCTTCCCCAGACTCAAACCCTGTCATCCACGTCATCAGCTCCTCTCTGCATCTCAAGTCTGCGGATGTACAGGACGAGCTACCTGGACAAACTGGTTGCAGCGGGAAAGCCCTCTACACGAAGGTAAGCGGTCAGCCGGTAAGCGCTAAAAGGAACGGTGTCATACCACCCAGTAGCGTTCGCTTAAAAAATGAAATGCAGCCATACGTACCTCCAGCTACAAAATTCGCAGTCTCCAGAAACGTCCACGGGAGTACATTTCAGAATGCGCATGGGTTGAGTGAATTTATGAGAGAACAGCAGGCGCGAATGGCATTCTCGTGAGAAATTCAAGATCTGAAAATGTGTACACAGCGACCTCTGGTGGATTCACAAAATCAAAAACTGCAAAAAAACGTAGCTCCTGAGACACATTTAGCTCTCTCCACAAATGTATATAGGGGCACATAATCAGAATGAGCCTGGGTTGATATGTTGACAGGACTTTTTGTAGTGTTTTCCTTACAAAGTGACTACTGGCCTGTATGAACTACTGTATGAAGAATTGTGGGCTATAATATCTCACATCTGACTACATTTTGTTATCCTGACCTACATAAATGAACTATCCTGTCCAACACCCACTAGGAAAAGATTATTTTAGGAATAGTTTTTGGCTTGACTGTATGGTTAGAGCTATATTTGCAGTTAGTTTTAACTCCATCAATAGCCTACAGTCATTGTCCAGTATTTCGAGAGTTTCTCTCAGTTCTTCATCATGATGTCCAGCCACTTGTCCAAGCAGCATGCATTACCACATGGCTCTCTGCGTTAACAACTGGAAGACGTCTGCCTGCAGAGGCCGAGAACAAATGAATCCACATAAACAATACATTACAAAGACCCCCATTACTAGAGCAATTTATGAGCCTCTTTCACCAAGTGGATCCTTTCAGAAAATTCATTTTACGTATGATGAGTTCAATCAGGCCCTCTTTGAATGCTAATGCTGGTGTTGCTGATGCCGACATGGAATGTTGGGTAACACTTGACTTTGAGGGTGTTCATAAGACTGTCATGAGACCTTTATAATGATGATGTGACACACTGTACTACTGAAATGTATTTAATACTTTATATAAAAGGCTTTTTTAGTGATGGCAGCTTAGAGACGCCTCTCATACAGAAAATAAAGTCACATGCATTGCTCAGGTGTGAGTTTATCACAGACTTTTTAACAGAGTGTAAAATTCTTGATGGTTCTGTGGGTCTCGTCTATCAAATCTGAGCTTTAATTTGTATTTTCCATTGGATTCATGTCAGGTGATTGGCTAGGCCATTCTACAGCTTCATTTTCTTTCTCTGAAAGCATCTGAGAGTCTCATTGGCTGTGTTTTGGATCATTGTCTTGCTGAAATGTCCACTCTGGTTTCATCTTTATCATCCTGCTAATGTAGATGTTGGACTGAAGCTCTTGATGTTCATTTACATTGACGAAGAGCAGAGGGTTGCTAAAGAACTACTGGAAGATTTCAGCTGCTGTCTGGGCTTTCACCGCCAAACTACACCTCCCTGTCTTCATGTGTTCAATACTTTTTCCTTGTGTTATTTCATTTCATTACACTTGGCCCAATTTGTAAACTAATTAGATTTGTTGTCTTTGCATATATGGATTTCCTTGGTTGTTACAAACATCCAGGCAAAATTTCAAACCAACAGCACCTTTATAAATATGTTTTCTGAGTAAAATTGGTACTTATTTTCCCAGCTGAATGTCATTTAAAATGCAAAGGTGAAATTTATTAGATGTTTTTGTTATAGCGACTTGATTAAAAAAATACAACACAAGGGGCCGTTCGCACAATGCGTTTTTCCTCTCCAACACACTACTTTTCTATTATTTTTCAATGTAAGCACGCGCTTGATGAATGCGTTTAATCCTTAAGTGAGCGCCACGTTTTCTAGACGCTGTGTCAACTTGAATTATCTTCAACTTTCACAAGCAGCGCAGCTCGTCACTGTCAGGTCCAAAAGCAGTGGACCAATCAGAAGAGTGTGGAGGTGAGACAACAATTGCAAGCTTCTGTTTATAGTAGATAGTTGGCTTGACAATTGGTGCTCATTGGGGCTTTGTCCAGAATATTCTGGACAAAGCCCCAACGAGCACCATTGTCAGTTATATGATGTATCTTCAAGTGCTTTTCATAACATATTGTTTTCCTATTTATAATAAGTCTGTTATTGTTGTTATTTTATCATATACAGTTGAAGTCAGAATTATTAGCCCCCCTTTACATTTTTTTTTCTTTTTTAAATATTTCCCAAATTATGTTTAACAGATCAAGGAAATTTTCACAGTACGTCTGATAATATTATTTCTGGAGAAAGTCTTATTTGTTTTATTTCGGCAGCAATGAAATCAGTTTTAAAAGCCGTTTTAAGGACAATATTATTAGCCCCTTTAAGCTATATATTTTTTCGATAGTCCACAGAACAAACCATCATTATACAATGAATTGCCTAATTACCCTAACATGTCTAGTTAACCTAATTAACCTAGTTAAGCCTTTAAATGTCACTTTAAGCTGTATAGAAGTGTCTTGAAAAATATCTAGTCAAATATTATTTACTGTCATCATAGCAAAGATAAAAGAAATCAGTTATTAGAGACGAGTTATTAAAACTTTTATGTTTAGAAATGTGTTGAAGAAATCCTCTCTCCGTTAAACAGAAAAAATAAACAGGGGGCTAATAATTTAGGAGCTAATAATTCTGACTTCAACTACGTGATATACAGTGCTCGGCATATATTTGTACACCCCTCACAAATCTTTCATTTAAATTAATATTTTCTATAGGATGCGTTAAAATATTATACTTGTGCAAATACATTAGATTAATCAGTCCTAAAGCTAAATCTGGAGCTAATCTAATGAAATAACTTACAATAACGGTCCAAAAATTAGTAGCTCAAATTTATTTGTTTAGGAAAAATATAAATACGATTTAAAAAAATTGCAAAAATCGAGAGAAAAAAGGTCAATCTGTGCTTTTTAAAATACTATAGATTGGGTTTAGGGAAGGGGGAGGGTGGGGGGATTGATTGGTTGATTGGTAAGTCAGTCAATCAACAAAGGCCTCTGGTGGCAGCTGCGAATGGCACTCGCGAGAGAAATTGAGATCTGAAAAAGCATATACAGTGGCCTCTGGTAGATTTACGGTAAACAAAAACTGCAAAACACGTAGCTCCTGCGACGTATTTTGCTCTCTCCAGAAATGTATATAAGGGTACATAATCAGAATGAGCCTGGGTTGACTATAATGGCTTCATGACAATCATGTTTATGACAGATTTATGAAAAGTGCAATTTAAAGGCTTAATAACTAGTTTAATTAGGCAAGTTAGAGTAATTAGGCAAGTCATTGTAATAGCAATGTCTTGTTCTGTAGCCTAAAGAAAAAAAATGCTTAAAGGGCACCTATGGTAAAAAATCTACTTTTCAAGCTGTTTGGACAGCCATATGTGCATGTATGGTGTATAGACCATCATATTGGGGTGATATAAACACACCCAGTGCTTTTTTTTCAATTTAACAACATAAAAACGGTGGACCAATTGGAGCGGTTTCAGATCGACCGCAACTTTACGTAGGAGAGCGGTCCCCCCGCCCACCAATATTGATTGACAGGCGCGTCATCATATCCTTAGTTTGTTGATTCACGTCCGCCATTTTCAGCGTGAGTCGAAGCGATATCACTAAAGGAACAAGCTAGCTCTATTTTTAGATGCAAGGCTCATTGGGCTCAACACAAGATCAATATTCTCCACATTATCGCTCTAATCAGAATTATTGGTTGTATCTTTAGGTAGGTTTGCAAACATGTGTACTTCTCATTGAGTCTACCTTATACTTTAGCCGTTTGCATTTCTCGCGATCCCAGAAACTCCCTGTGATCTTAACTAGCATGCGTTTTAGAATTCTAAACATCGGTTTCTGTCAGGGTACACTCAAGTCGACGGCTGGGCGCCGCAGACCGCTGCAGAAACCTATGTTTAGAATTCAAAAATGCGTGGCGCGACGATTCGGGACACTTCATGTCTCTGCCGCGCCACAGAGAGTGTCTGGTGTGCCGTGTCGCGGCTTCGAGCGGCGCATCCGGTGCCTCAGTCAAAGTTAATTCAGTGTGCGTGGTTATTAGTTTCTGTGTACAAGCTCGGCACTTGAAACTAGCACACAGTTGGCTGTAAAACTGTACAAAGACACAACTGATTTTGTACTCTGTGCTTGGTCTGTGTCCGAGTCGTACATGTACGACTGAATGCTGATCCTCTCACTCCAGCTCGTTCTCGCAGTCTGCCTGTCAGACTCTGTTGCAAACACAGAGCGGGTGAGCTCATGGCCCCGCCCCCTTGTTACGTTGGCGGGAAGCCGAAACTAATTTACATGTGAAGCAACACACCCCTAAATCAGCGAACTGTGGACACGCCCCCAACATGACACTTTTTAACACATTATAATAAACAAATCTGAATTGTATTTAAACTGAACCTGAACTGGCACACTCAGAAGAACCATAATATTAATATTAAATCATAAAAAGAGGTAAACTATGGGCCCTTTAAGAGGGCTAATAATATTAACCTTAAAATGTTTTTAAAAATGTAAAAAAAACTGCTTTTATTCTAGCCGAAATAAAACAAATAACTTTCTCCAGAAGAAAAAATATTATAGGAAATACTATGAAACTGCTCCATTAATATCACTTGAGAAATATTTGAAAATCTATAAATATTTCACAGGAGGGCTAATAATTTAGCCCTCAACTGTATGTACAAGGACATCTCAAACAATGCATTTAAAATGACATTGCTATAAGCATGTGTAAAATATCCTTCATATTCATGACGAGTGTCGCAGGTGTCATGAACACCCCTTTTCCAGTAAAGTGTAATGTGGCATTACTACTGTATTCACTATACTATAACAATGTGAAGGTCAGGTTATGTAGGCTGTTTATTAGTTTTACCCAATTTCTATACAATGGCGTTGCGTGCCAGCTCTGATTTGCTGTGAACATTTTGTCCAAGGAAAGGTTAGCAGGTAGGATTGTGCTGCTGTGTGCTGCAATACAGTCCCTGCAGTGTAATCAAAAAGGCTGATGGTGTTTGGGCCGAGATAGTCAGAGGAGAATATTACAGTGTCAACAGATCCTGGCCAGGCTGATATTCCTCCTCCTCTCTCTCTCTTTCTCCTTACGCTTTCTCATTTGCTGTCTCGTGGCTACATTTGTTACTTCCTGGAGGAAAATTCGAATGCTTTTCCATAGCTCAGGAGAGTGAATGGAGTTGTGTGGGTCAAGGATCTCCTCAGTGACGCTTAAACTTCTTTAAATTGGAGCTACCAAAAGTGTTTACATTTGTGAATTGCATTATGGGATGTTGATCTCTGCTCTGTCGACTTTTAATGTTGAAATTTCCACTCTACAGTTTAACAAAGAGACTTTTGTTGACATTTTAGTAGCTTGAAATAAAATAATATATAGAAATATGTCTGTAAAATACCAGAAAATGTGCTGGCAGTTTATGATTACATAATATAGAACAACAACCCAGACAATATATCACTTTAAACTAACTTAAATGTTAATAAAAGTCACTTTTTTAACTTTTAAAGGTTAAAAGTTGTTAGAAGAAAGATCAAGATCCTATAATGCAATTGAAAAGCATAAATAAATGGGGGAAATAAAAAATAAAAATATGAATCACAAAATACGGAAGACTGCTAATTAACGGATATTTTACAGTGAATATAAGCTATGTAATAAAGAAATAAATTTAATTTATTCAATTTAATTCCTTGCATTTATATAGCGCCAGAGGCCAGTGGGCAAATTTGGCCAGGATGCCGGAGTTAAACATCTGCTCTTTTTTGAAGGACATCCTGGAAGTTTTCAAGAGTTTCCACTTAGCTATTGCTTGATATAAATTTGAGCATACCTGTCAACATTGGGATGTGAAAATAAGGGATAGGACCACCATAATAAGGTACCACCCCCCCCCACACCTCAAAAAATTCCCCTAATTACTAAATATGCTTATTTAGAGCTGTTTCATTGTAAATAAACAGTTAAATGTGCAGTAATACGTTTTATTATTATTATTATTATTTACAAAAGAAAAAAAAAAAAAGCACATGCACCCAAAACCCAGACTTTCGCTCCGCTTCAAATCGCGTGTTAAGGATATCTGATTGGACTAGCAATGATGCCAGCTGCGATCAATCATATCACATGCTCCTCTCGAAATTAGTTCATAGAACTTCATTTAACGACCACAGAGAGTCAGGACCTCGATTTAGCGTCTCATCCAAAAGATGGCACTCACTGAGAATATAGTGTCTCCATCATTATACTGGGGCATTTGGACTCACACAGAATGCAGGATCAGCGCCCCCTGCTGATCTCACCAACACCACTTCCAGCAGCATCCTAGCTTTCCCATGTGGTCTCCCATCCAGATACTGACAGGACACAGTCCTGCTTAGCTTTAGTGGGCAACCATGTGAGAGTTGCAGAGCTAGCTTCCAGCTAAAGCCATACAAAATGTTATTTTTTTACTGTTATTCACATGACAAACCAAGAGAGTATATTTTGTCAAGGTACTTAAAATGTCAATAAAAGTCACGAAATTCTTACAGTAAGTTTCTTCTGAATTATTTGTTAATAACATTAGCAGTGTGTTAAGTGCAATTACATTACGCTAGGTTAAATGATCATTTTAAGTTGAACTTTCAGGTTTATTTTTGTCTTAAAGGCTAATTTAATAAAGCAGGTTAACATGAGAAACCATATATGTTTTCACTTTCATCAAATATAAAAGTGTCCTTTGAATAAAAGACACAGTGTTTTTGGCTGAGATAGTCAGAGGAGAATATCCCATGGTGAACAGATCCTGGCTCAGGCGAATGAAAGGAGTTCTCGGTTTTATATAAGCTATTTAAGAGTGGCACGGTGGCTCAGTGGTTAGCACTGTTGCCTCACAGCAAGAAGGTTGCTGGTTTAAGTTCTGGCTGGGTCAGTTGGCATTTCTGTGTGGAGTTTGCATGTTCTCCCCGTATTGGCGTGGGTTTCCTCTGGTGCTCCGGTTTCCCTCACAGTCCGAACACAAGCGCTATAGGTGAATTGAATAAACTAAATTGCCCATAGTGTGTGTGTGTGTGTGTGTGTGTGTGTGTGTGTATGTGTGTGTGAATGAGTGTGTATGGGTGTTTTCCAGTGCTGGGTTGCGACTGGAAGGGCATCCACTGTGTAAAAACATATGCCGGAATAGTTGGCGGTTCATTCAGCTGTGGTGACCTCTGAGAAATCAGAGACTAAGTCGAAGGAAAATGAATGAATTTAACACAATTTTTGAGTGAACTCTCCCTTTAATACCCACTATAGCAGCCCCCAAACACAGACGCTGAGGTTTTGACAGGCACGTTTACGCATGTGATTCATTACCAATATTTTGCTGAATTTAAAAAAGTCTGCATGTTGGATCACAGCGATTTGATGGCAGGCTTAGTGAGTGAATTCCTGCTATATTTGTGTGGGGGTCTCGTCTGTTACTGGAAGGAACCCGTTTATCTCGCCCTTAATGAGAGTTAGGCTGAAAGCGTCAGTGGGCAGTAAATGGTCCCAGTAGGAGCTGCTTGGTTATAAATCTGAGCGGGCACAAACAGAGAAAGCACGCGCTGGACCTGGGTAATGGTGTGGGACAGGGTGCCAGACGACTCCTGAAAGACAGGTTGATATTCTTTTGCCTGACTCTCTCTTTTTCATTTGCTACCTCTCTGACTTTCACAGCGGCTAGGCTTGTTTTTTTGATGAGTTTCGCTATTAAAGCGCTCTTCCGGCGCAGGGATAATTAGCCACGGCATGTATTAATCATGGTTGTGCTTGTGGTTTGGAGCTGAAGGTGTGCAGGTCTTCAACATTGTTTCCACCCCCAACCATGTGGGCTTGTGTGGCGGTTCAAGCCTGCTGTATCTCGTGCATTAACCTCGGTCTGTCGGGTCATTTGTCTTTGCAGACGGCTGCTGTTCCTGCTCGGCACCCGCAAAAACACACTCTCACAAGACATGTTAATCGCTACAATGAGCAACACTGAAAGGACAAGCAACTACCGTGTTCATTTTGAACAAGTGTACCAATTTTATATATACCCAGCATGCACAGGGCATCAACATGATGTCAGATTGACGTTGTACCCCAACATTGTAGGAACATTGCATTTTGTTTGGAAATGAAAATCGAATTGATGTAAGAACCAACATCAGCTGATGTCAATGTCTAACATCCAACCTAAAAACAACCAAATATCAACGTCTAATGATGTTACAGCTTGATGTTGTGTGGATGTTACCACTATGACGTCTATCAGACGTTGGATCTTGGTTGCAATACCTGATGAATAAATGTGAGTATTTGGTGTGAGTATCAATATGATGCTGGTTAAGGATGTTGGCTCACGGATGGATTTTGGTGACTTTCCAACACAACCTAAAATCAACCAAATATCAACGTTGTTTTTGGACATCAAAATAAGATTGTCCTAAGACACTGGCTAGACATTGAATTTTGGCCACCTGATATCACAACCTAAATCTAACCTAATATTAACGTCTTTTGATGTTGTGTGCCTGCTATATATAAGTATATAAGTATATATAAGTATATAATTATATATAAGTATAATTTCATTTTTAAAACCTTGGACATTTAGAAAATTTGCCAGTCAATATACAAAAAAACTAAAAATAAATAGCAATATCATACTTTAATTCTTTATTAGTCGCATAATTCATAATCCAAAGGCCTTTTATTTTCACCTCAACCTTAAGTGAAGTTTAAATGTTAAACTAATTTCGAGAGGAGCATGTGCTCATGATTGACCCAGCTGGTTCACATTAGCTAATCATGATCCTCCAATCAAAGGATCCCAAGTCACTGTATATATCCTCATTTCCTCTCTACAACTATCTTCGTCTGGAAGAAACCCCCCCTCCTCCCACCTTTATCCAGAATGGGCGGCACGGTGGCCTAATGACTAGCACGTTTGCCTCACAGCAAGAATACCAATGGCGTTGGGTCTTCACTAGGCCATCCGGTGCTTCTATGCGGAGTTTGCATGTTCTCCGTGTGGGTTTCCCCCGGGTTCCCTGGTTTCCTCCCACCATCCAAATGTGCTCTATATTATAGATAAAATAAGCCTAAGTCTTTTTCTAATGTCTTACTCTCAGGAAGTTCACCTCGGCCTCACCAGCGGGGGAGTTTCAGATCGACCTGAGCTCAGTCTCCCCTCGCCCTGTGAAAGGAGGGAGCCCTGGGTTCGAGGATACCTTGAGCTCAGGGCTCTCTCCCGGGACAGCACGCCAAACAAGCTATGTATAAATCGTGAGCTAAGTGTGAACTCTTGAATTATACAATTGAAATTTCTTTCAGATGTGCTTTAAACACATTTTGCTGAATTTTACTGTATTTTCTAAGCATCTTAACGAAGACTTAAGGCTATCTAATAAAAACATGGTAAAACCTGGTATAAATGGGGCTTTGTTGAAGCAATTTGTATTGTTGTGGAATATTTTTATTCTTTTTTAATATTGTGTTGCAATAAGGTTATTTCAGAATAAGTAAAGTTGGACTGTTGTGGTGATAGTATATCGAGTATGTGTGTATATATATATATATATATATATATATATATATATATATATATATATATATATATATATATATATATATCTCGTACATATATATATATATATATATATATATATATATATATATATATATATATATATATATATATATATATATATATATATACGCTTATATATCTTGTTTTATTTCGACAATAGAATAAAAACAGTTTTTAATTTTTAAAAGCCATTTTAAGGTCAATATTATTAGCCCCTTTAAGCTATATATTTTTCGATAGTCTACAGAACAAACCATTGTTATACAGTAACTTGCCTAATTACCCTAACCTGCCTAGTTAACCTAACTAACCTAGTTAAGCCTTTAAATGTCTCTTTAAGCTGTATAGAAAAATTCTTGAAGTAGTCTTGAAAAATATCTAGTCAAATAGTGTTTACTGTCATCATGGCAAAGATAAAATAAATCTGTTATATATATAAATTATAGTATTTAGTAAATATTAATTAATGTCTGTTTATACTTCTTTTTTCAAAATGTTAATTATTAGTTTTTGTTTTTAACTCATACATAATCATAAGTGAGTGAAATTCCGATGCTATTTTGACCACTGAACTAAAAATGTCCCGTTTGCATCTGGAATGTTAGTTTGAAATTCTGTTCACCATATAAAATATAATTGCAAGTAACAAGTCCTTAAGGGATAGCTAGCAGTATAGCATCAAATTATAAAAATACTTGAAAAATGAATGGCATTTTTTTACATCCGCACTGTATAATACCCCTCATTCAAATCTAAATAAAAATGGCTACCAAATAATTTCACCTAAAACTGTGCAGACATCTGTGCTATACAAATGTTATAAGAGTTATAAAATGTAATTCCAAAACTAGTTTGAAATTTAGGAAATAATAAAGTGCAAAAAACCAAACCAATCTCATGCAAACCTGCCTGGCATTTTTGGCAGTCTTGCTCCCATTCTATCCAAATCATGGCAAAAGACAGTCATCCAAAGTCATGCTTTGATGTTCTTTGTTGTCATGTGTTTTTATTTTTGTTTAACTGACGCTCTAGCTTGTTCCAACATGACAGAAATCAAGAAAATGTGTGGAGAGTGTCAAGTGATTTTTTTCTGTATACTTAATAATTTATTTATTTATTTTTTTGTAGAGTATATGTTGAATTTAGTCGTTTACCCTATTTTTTATGTTTCGTTCATGACATAAATCTCCAAAAATTTAGTTAATGAAACACAACATATATTATCTTAAAGTGACACTTTTTCATGGTGACAGTTACAGTGTAGATCTAGTTAGATAATTCATTCATTCATTTTCTTAGATAGAGAGCAGCAAATCATTCTGCATCCTCAAAATGATTTTTTGTGCACAGACTTGTTAGCGTGCATGCAACAAGCCATTTTGCACACTAAAAACATGATCTTTTGTGTGCAGAATTGTTAACATGCATGCACAAGATATTTTGCTAACTCAAAACATGATCTTTTGCATGCCTAATTGTTAACGTGGGTGCAACAAGCCATTTTGTGTGCTCAAAACATGATCATTACACACAGAATTGTTAGTGCACATACAACAAGCCATTTTGCAGAGTCAAAACATGATATTTTGTGTGCACAAATGTTAACATGCATGGACAAGGTATTTTGTGTGCTCAAAAGAAGATCTTTTGCATGCCTAATTGTTAACGTACATGCATCAAATCATTTTGTGTGCTCAAAACATGATCATTGCACACAGAATTCTTAGCGCACATGCAACAAGACATTTTGCTAAATCAAAACATGATCATTGCACACAGAATTCTTAGCGCACATTGAACAAGACATTTTGCAGACTCAAAACATGATATTTTGTGTGCAGAATTGTTAACATGCATGGACAACGTATTTTGCTAACTTAAAACATGATCTTTTGGATGCCTAATAGTTAACGTGAATGCAACAAGCCATTTTGTGCACTCAAAACATGATCATTGCACACAGAATTCTTAGTGCACATGCAACAAGCCGTTTTGCAGAGTCAAAACATGATCTTTTGTGTGCACAAATGTTAACATGCATGGACAAGGTATTTATTGCCCTCAAAACATGATCTTTAGCATGCCTAATTGTTAACGTACATGCAGCAAGTCATTTTGTGTGCTCAAATTAAGAACTTTGCACACAGAATTCTTACCGCACATGCAACAAGCCATTTTGCTAACTCAAAACATGACCTTTTGCACAAAGAATTGTTAACTTGCATGCAACAAGCCATTTTGCAGACTCAAAACATGATATTTGCATGCAGAATTTGTAACATGCATGAAGCATGCCATTTTGGACACTCAAAACATGATCTTTTGTGTGCAGAATTGTTAATGCACATGCAACAAGCCATTTTGCAGACTCAAAACATGATCTTTTGTGTGCAGAATTCTTAGTGCACATGCAACAAGCCATTTTCCAGACTCAAAACATGATCTTTTGTGTGCACAAATGTTAACATGCATGGACAAGGTATTTTGTGTGCTCAAAAGAAGATCTTTTGCATGCCTAATTGTTAATGTACATGCAGCAAGTCATTTTGTGTGCTCAAAACATGATCCTTGCACACAGAATTCTTAGCGCACATGCAACAAGACATTTTGCACACTCAAAAACATGATCTTTTGTGCACAGAATTGTTAGTGCACATGCAACAAGCCATTTTGCAGACTCAAAACATGATATTTTGTGTGCAGAATTGTTAACATGCATGGACAAGGTATTTTGCTAACTTAAAACATGATCTTTTGCATGCCTAATTGTTAACGTGCATGCAACAAGCCATTTTGTACACTCAAAACACGATCATTGCACACAGAATTCTTAGTGCACATGCAACAAGCCTTTTTACAGACTCAAAACATGATATTTTGTGTGCACAAATATTAACATGCATGGACAAGGTATTTATTGCACTCAAAACATGATCTTTAGCATGCCTAATTGTTAACGTACATGCAGCAAGTCATTTTGTGTGCTCAAATTAAGAACTTTGCACACAGAATTCTTACCGCACATGCAACAAGCCATTTTGCTAACTCAAAACATGACCTTTTGCACAAAGAATTGTTAACTTGCATGCAACAAGCCATTTTGCATCCTCAAAACATGATATTTGCATGCAGAATTTGTAACATGCATGCAACATGCCATTTTGGACACTCAAAACATGATCTTTTGTGTGCACAAATGTTAACATGCATGGACAAGGTATTTAGTGCGCTCAAAACATGATCTTTTGGATGCCTAATTGTTAACGTACATGCAGCAAGTCATTTTGTGTGCTCAAAACTTGATCATTGCACACAGAATTCTTAGTGCACATGCAACAAGACATTCTGCAGACTCAAACATGATATTTTGTGTGCACAAATGTTAAAATGCATGGACAAGGTATTTATTGCACTCAAAACATGATCTTTAGCATGCCTAATTAATAACGTACATGCATCAAATCATTTTGTGTGGTCAAATTAAAATCTTTGCACACAGAATTTTTACCGCACATGCAACAAGCCATTTTGCACACTCAAAACATGACCTTTTGCACAAAGAATTGTCAACTTGCATGCAACAAGCCATTTTGCAGACTCAAAACATGATATTTGCATGCAGAATTTTTAATGTGCAAGCAACAAGCCATTTTGGACACTCAAAACATGATCTTTTGTGTGCAGAATTGCTAACCTGCATGCAACAAGGCATTTTGCATGCTAAAAACATGATTTTTTGCGCACAGAATTTTTAATGTGCATGCAAGAAGCCATTGTGCACTTTCAAAATAGGATCTTTTGCACACAGAACTGTTAATACGCATGCACAATGTATTTTGCTAACTCTAAATATGATGTTTTGAATGCCAGATTGTTAACAAGCATGCAACAAATTGTTTTGCATGCTCAAAACTTGATCTTTCGTGTACAGAATTGTGTCGCAAATCTAACCCCACAGTCCAGTGGCTTGGTGAATTTTGTAAGCACACAAACGAACCCACAGGAGAACAGTGGAAGATGTCCCTGATATTTCGCAGCAAGCAGAATATCATCTTATGTGGGAGTATTTACACCAGTCATCCAGTGCAAATATCAACTTCAGACCGCACTGCTGAACTCGGCCCCGGCTTCTCTCCCAACAGTAAACTTAACACTGACTCACACTCGCAAAGAGCAATTAAACAAGAAGAGCCATCCGCTGCCCGAGACCACAGCCAGTGCACGTGGGTGTATGCGAAGAAACTTAAACGCTGTGCTGAATATACATGTTTAATGTCACTGTTCTGTCAACTTCCAACTCCCACTTGCATACTTTACCGGTTCAGACCACGCCCCATTGCGCCGTGCTCATGAATAATGCATGAAGCTCCCCCATAGCAGGTGTAGTCGGGCCCATGAAATGATATGAATATTCAGTCAGGGCGATAATGAAATCAAAATGTTAAGGATGGTTGTGTGTGTGTTGAGCGTAGGAATCGCTGGGGTGCGCAGATGGGGAAAAATGAGAGATTTGATATGCACTGACAGAACCAAAATGCTTAGCCTTAAATTTAATAGCTCGTCAAAATGCTGATGGAGATGTCATCTGGATGGAAAGGATGGCAGTGGTTTTGTGCACATCTAGGATAATGGGTTAAGGTGAAAATTAAAAAAGGCTGTTGGGTCATTAATCATGGGATATGAATGAACAAACTACAGATAAAGGTAGACTGATCAAAGTTAAATGTTATATTATTATTTACTTGTTTAAAGGGTTGGACCCTCTTTTGCCTTCAGAACTGCCTTAATCTTTCATCGCATTGATTCAACAAGGTACTGGAAATATTCCTCAGAGCTTTTGCTCCATATTGACATGATAACATCACGCAGTTGCTGCAGATTTGCACATCCATGATGTGAATCTCCCGTTCCACCACATCCCACAGGTGCTCAATTAGATTGAGATCTGGTGATTGTGGAGGCCATTTGAGTACAGTGAACTCATTGTCATGTTCAAGAAACCAGTCTGAGATGATTCGCGCTTTATGACATGGCGTGTTATCCTGCTGGAAGTAGACTTCAGAGGATGGAAACACTATCGGTTGGGTTTAGGGAATTCTGTGATCTGGTCTGTTGATGCTTCTGAAAACACTATTGGTTGGTGTGCTGTCTTATCCAGACATTTTACATTTAGTTAGGATTAAGTGGTCATTTAGCGCCCCCTTCTGGTTATACATAGGTATTGCATTTTATGTGAGCCTAGGTATTCAGAAGCCGCATGGAAGAGCACACGGCTGCAGCTATCATTTGCTCCTCGATTTAAGTTGTATTGAAGGCACATTCGGTATGTAGACATTATTTAATCATAATTTGACTGAAGTTTATTTATGCTTACTCTATACTCATGTCATTATACCTGCAAGATGTTAAATTGTTCTTTATTTTGTCAATCGTATCGCATATATGATTCGGTTAAGTGCGTAACCAGTGATCTATTTTGCATAAAGAACCGATTGTGCTTGTGTTTGTACATATTATTGATCTAGCATACTTACCATTCTGTACTTTGTATGTTCTGCAGTTTTACGTTATTCCATAATCAACAGTAAAAGGTTCTAACTTATCCCTTGAGTCTGTTGTCATTGGAAGACGTTATCTCTCTGCCGAATCAAGCAAGGCGTTTGATAGAAGGGGCAGAACAGTTGGGTTTAGGGAAGGGGGTCGGTGTGGGGATCGGTCAGCCAGTCAGTCAACAGCGGCCTCTGCTGGATTTACACGAGAACAGCAAGTGCGAATGACACCTGCGAGAGAAATTTGAGATCTCAAAAATCATACACAGCAGCTTCTGACGGATTCGTGAAAACAAAAATAGCAAAAAAACGTAGCTCCTGGGACGTATTTCACGCTCTCCAAAAATGTATACAGGGGTATGTATCAATAATGAACCTGAGTTGATTAAAACATTACAGACTATATGATGATTTCTATTGCTATCTTTTTATTAGCAGTGATATAAAGTCAAAATATATTCTAAACTAGTTTCTCAGCTGATGTTACACAGTGTGTTTTATATTGAGCATGGTTTTAATTATATAAATGGATGTATTATAAAGATATGCTAAGCTAACTTGCTAGCCACATTACTAGGAGTAATTATAATTCATGTGGTGGCATGATGGTTAGCACAGGTTTGAGCCCTGGCTGGGCAGTTGGCATTTCTGTATGGAGTTTGCATGTTCTTCCCGTATTCGTGTGAGTTTCCTCCGGGTGCTCCAGTTTGCCCCACAGTCCAAACACATGTGCTATAGGTGAAAATTGGGCGTAGATTATGAGTGTGAATGAGTGTGTGTGGGTGTTTCCCCAATACTGGGTTGCAGTTGGAAGGGCATCCGCTGTGTAAAACATATGCTGGATAAGTTGGCGGTTCATTCCACTGTGGCGATGCTTGATGAATAAAGGGACTAAGCCGAAAAGTACTGATTTGATTTTGAAAACTTTTTTATTTGTGTGTGTGTGTGTGTGTGCTGTATGTGTGTTCACCGTGTCCATGTCCTTCACACTCGTATTTTCAGGCTTTTTTGTAAAATCTAGATTGTGGCCAAGAAAATGATTTCTGACAGCAGACACCTCTGCTAAGCTAACCTCAATTCCTCCTTTGCAGCCGTCCCTAAAGTCTCCGCAGACATCAAATGTCCCTCTTTCAAGCTGTCAAATCAAGCTTCAAAAATGATTTCATAAAAATCACCCAGATAAATGGCTGTCGGGAATCTTTTCCATCCATCCTTGTTTATCTAAGTGCTAACTCGCCGCAGTGTTACGGCCATAACCGAGCCTCGTCCGGGTTTATCTTGCCATTTGTCAGTCACTGCTGGCCGTGACCTTTTGACCCCAGACTAGCTGTTAACCTCGCCGTTCACCTCTAGATCCAGATCCATTAATCCAGCAGGATTTGGAGAGCTTTATTCCTGTGATCTCTCCGCTCGCTTTCCTCTAACTAGCGTTGATGTCTTTATTTCATAGCCACACTGTCTGGTGGATCACTATGTTCTGTTAAATATGGGGCATTCTTCACTATTCATTTAAATAAAATGGTTTCCACATTATATTAAACTACACGTATTATTACCACACATTATATTATACTTAAATGAACACTCCACTTTTTGTTTTGGACAAACATTTTACAGCATCCTTATAGAAATAAACAATTGTGTTTTATCATTTTGAATCCATGAAGCCAATTTCTGTGTCTGGCGGGAGCAGTTTTAGCTTAGCTTAGCATAGATCATTTCACTGAGAAAATTAATTGCATTCTGTAAATATTACCAAATTTTGATTGCTGCAACTCACGCATGTTTAACGGTGTCATTTTAATCATTCATTCATTGTCGGCTTTGTCCCTTTATTAATCCGGGATCGCCACAGCGGAATGAACCACCAGCTTATCCAGCATATGTTTAATGCAGCAGATGCCCATCACTGGGAAACACATACACACTCATTCACACACACATACACTCAACCCAGGCTCATTCTGAAAACGTAGTCCCGAGGACGTTTCTGGAGACCGCGAATTATGTAGCCGGAGGTACGTATGGCTGCATTTCATTTTTAAGCGAACGCTGTGGGGCGGTATGACACGTTCCTTTTAGCGCTCACCGGCTGACTGCTTACCTTCGTGTGGAGGGCTTTCCTGCCACAACCAGTTTGTCCGGTTAGCTCGTCCTGTGCGTCGGCGGACTCGAGACGCAGAGAGGAGCTGACCACGATGACGACGAGCGGGTTCGAGTCCGGGGAAGAGCGGTTCCAGAAATCAGGTAAGATTAAAACAGAATCCAAAAAATAAAGCGAAGAGGTTCATAACAGGGTGAGAATGTGGTAAAATCCGAAAACGTGGAAAAGATAAAAAAATCGGACGAGGGCTTTTCTTTTTCTGGACGGCTTTTGTAAATCATTGGTTGAGTTTAGGGTGGGCGGGTCAATCGGTAAAATTGGTTGGGTTTGGGGATGGAGGAGGTTGGGTCGGCCGGCCGATTGGGCGGTCGCCCAGTCAATCATTCAGCCAGTCGGACAGACAGATGATCATTCGACAGCGGCCTCTGGTGGGTTCACGCGAGAACAGCGTGGGTGTGAACGGCCTCTCGCGGATTCGCGAAAACCAAAAACTGCAAAAATACGTACCTCCCGGGATGTATTTCGCGGTCTCCAGAGACGTCCTCTGGACTACGTTTTCAAGGCAAGGCAAGGCAAGGCAAGTTTATTTATATAGCACATTTCATACACAGTGGCAATTCAAAGTGCTTTACATAAACAGGAATAAAAGAAACAATTATAAGAGAAATAAAAACAAACATAAAAATGGTAAGAATAAAAATAAAATAAAAGCTGATAAAATGTGTTATAAAAGAATTAAAAAGAAGAGAAAAACATAGTAGTCGGACGTAGCACAGTGCTCATTCAGTAAAGGCACAGCTAAACAGATGTGTTTTCAGTCTTGATTTGAATGTGCCTAATGTTGGAGCACATCTGATCATTTCTGGAAGCTGATTCCAGCAACGAGGGGCGTAGTAGCTGAAAGCCGATTCACCCTGCTTTGACTGAACTCTTGGGATTTCTAATCTATTTGATCCTAAAGATCTGAGTGATCTGTTAGGTTTGTATTCAGTGAGCATATCTGTAATGTATTGAGGTCCTAGGCCATTTAGTGATTTATAGACCAGTAATAATACTTTAAAATCTATTCTGAATGTAACTGGGAGCCAGTGTAAAGACCTGAGGACAGGTGTGATGTGCTCTGATTTCCTGGTTCTGGTCAGAATTCTGGCCGCAGCGTTCTGGATGAGCTGCAACTGTCTGACTGTCTTTTTGGGAAGGCCAGTGAGGAGGCCATTACAGTAATCCACCCTGCTGCTGATAAAAGCATGAACAAGTTTCTCTAAGTCTTCACTGGAAACAAAGCATCTAATTCTTGCAATGTTTTTGAGATGATAGTATGCTGATTTACTAACTGCTTTGATATGACTATTGAAACTCAGATCTGACTCCAGAGTCACACCAAGATTCTTGACCTTATTTTTTGTTGTTTGACCCTTAGAGCCAAGGTACGCATTCACCTTGAGAACCTCATCTCTGTTCCCAAACGCAATGACTTCAGTTTTCTCTTTGTTTAACTGAAGAAAGTTTTGGCACATCCAATTGTTAATTTCATCAGTGCATTGGCAGAGGGTGTCAATGGGGCTGTAGTCATTAGGCAGTAAGGCTAGGTAGATCTGAGTGTCATCAGCATAGCTGTGGTAGGAGATTTGGTTCTTTCTCATTATTTGGCTCAGAGGGAGCATATAAAGGTTGAACAGGAGTGGTGCCAGAATCGAGCCTTGTGGGACTCCACATGTCATGGGTGTCCACCCTGACCTATGGTCACCTATACTGACATAGTAACCTCTTCCTTCAAGGTAAGATCTGAACCATTTGAGGACCGTCCCAGACAGCCCAACCCAGTTTTCCAGCCTATCCAGAAGTATGCTGTGATCGACAGTGTCAAATGCAGCACTGAGATCGAGCAGTACCAGCACTGTTAGTTTGCCTGAATCTGTATTTAGGCGGATGTCATTGATTATCTTTATAAGGGCGCTCTCTGTACTGTGATGTGGTCTGAAACCAGATTGAAAATTGTCCAAACACCCCTTGTAGTTTAGGAACTTGTTAACCTGGTTAAAAACAACTTTTTCAATGATTTTGCCAATGAAAGGGAGATTTGAGATGGGCCTGTAATTGCTCAATATGGTGTTATCCAGGTTGCTCTTCTTCAAGAGGGGTTTAACAACTGCAGTTTTAAGTGAGTTAGGAAAAATCCCCGAGAGAAGTGAAGCATTTACCACTTTTAGAAGATCCATTTCTAAGCAGGTAAACACCGTTTTAAAGAATGATGTGGGGAGCGTGTCAAGACTGCAGGTTGATGTTTTCATAACTTGCACGATCTCTTCTAAGATTTTGCCATTAATTGCCATGAAATCGGACATAATGTCTGATTTCTTAAGTTGTGGTTGAGCTAGTCTGACGTCGACACAATTTGGCTGATTGGATGAGCTGATTGCCTTTCTGATATTATTGATCTTGTCAGTAAAGAAATGAGCAAACTCATTACATTTGCTTTCAGAGAGTAGCTCACTGGGAATCCGACTGGGGGGGGTTGTGAGTTTCTCTATCGTTGCAAAGAGTTTACGAGCATTGTTTACGTTGCTGTTTATAAGGCTTGAAAAGAAAGTCTGCCTAGCAGTTTTTAGTTCCATATTAAAAGCACGAAGACTGTCTTTATAGATATTATAATGGACTACTAGTTTCGTCTTTCTCCACATACGCTCAGCTTTTCTGCACTGTCTTTTCGTCATTTTTAATTTTGGGGACTTAGTCCAAGATCCCCTTTGGCTGCTAGTTATATTCTTGGCTTTAACAGGAGCAATGTCATCTATGACATTCTTAACTTTAGAATTAAACAAATCAAGGAGAGAATCAACAGAGTCTGCAGATATACTTGGTGCTAGCGATATGGCCTTCATAAACTGCTCATTAGTGTTCTCATTTATGCATCTCTTTCTGACAGAGACAGATCTGTCTTTAATAGCTGGAGTGATCAATATATCAAAGAAAATACAGAAATGATCAGATAGTGCAACATCCTTAACAACAGTTGATGAAATGTGTAAACCCTTAGTTATAAGTAGATCAAGAGTGTGTCCACGATTGTGTGTGGGTCCTTGAACATGCTGAGTCAGATCAAAAGTGTTCAAAACAGTCATCAGTTCTTTTACAGCATTGATTTCTGGATTATCAATGTGAATATTAAAATCCCCAGCAATGGTAAAATAGTCAAATTCAGAGGTTACTAATGATAACAGCTCTGTAAAATCATCAATAAAAGCTGGAGAATATTTTGGAGGTCTGTAGATAATGATCAGTAAGATACGTGGAGCACCTTTTAGTGCTATACTCAGATATTCAAAAGACAAAAAGTCACCAAATGACACTTGTTTACACTCATAGACATCTTTAAACAGGGCAGCAATGCCTCCACCTCTCCTATTGGCTCTGCAAACACTCAAAAAGTCAAAGTTTAAAGGAGCTGTTTCATTCAGAACTGCTGCACTACAGCTGTCATCTAGCCAAGTTTCATTTAAAAGCATAAAATCAAGGCAATTTGAGCTGATAAAATCATTGACTAAAAGTGACTTATTGTTGAGTGATCGGATGTTTAAAAGTGCTAACTTAACAGTTTTAGCTGTTTTTGCTACAGTAGTCTCAGATTTATATTTAATAGACACAAGATTTGAGTGATTTGCTATACGGCCTGAAAAAGTCTTCGGTTTTCTGTCACGTAATACAACACATATATGTGTAGAGAAAGCTACAGGCACACTGGGTTCCTGCTTGTTCTGTAAACATCTGATAAAGACACTGTTATCTAAGCAGGCACCCGAGACACATCATGGAGAGCAGTTTTGTTCACCAGCTGAGGATGGTGCGTTGTTGTTTGGGCCCTGGCGGTGGGGCAAATGTCGGAGGGCTCTTCCACGTGGGCTCAGAGGTGGTTGTGGAGCAGGCCGCTTTTTGGTTGGTAACTGGGGGCTTGCGGCGATGGAGTGTGAAAGTTTAGTTCCAGCATGCACCAGTTCCTCCATCTTTTTTGAGAAACCCAAGAGAGGCGAGCAAGGTGATAATGGGAACGTGTCTGGCGACAGAGGCTGTGGCTCTGGAGATTCTGGGTGCTGAAATATGTTTTCCTGGGTGTTTTCCTGAGGATCATTTTTTAGTGACGAGACATGATGCTGTTCTGATGCGTCACAGTCTGTCTGTGTTGAGCAGAGGGCCAGCGATAGTGTCTCTATCAACAGTGGGTGTTTTGGCTGCGTGGCGTTATCACTGTCCTTGGGTGATGCGTCAACCCCAAGTCCACTCGGGAGCTGATTTGAGGTCTTGTGGTCGTCCGGACAGATGCTAGGTGTGTATGTGCCATTTGGATTGAGGTCAGTGGCACATACAGCTGATGGATGATGGAGGGAGAAGAAGATATTGTCCTTTAGCACCTTTGCACCAAGTTTGTTTGGGTGAAGGCCGTCTGATGTCAACAGTTGTCTTTGGTTCCAGAAGAGATTGAAGTTGTCAATAAAATTCAGTCCTTTCCTGTTACATGCTTTCTGCAGCCATACATTTAGACCAAGCAGCCGTGAAAACATGTTAGTCCCTCTTGCAGGGAGTGGTCCACTGATGAACGGCTGAATTTTCACTCTTTCAACTGTTTCCAAGAGCTCACAGAAATCTCTCTTGAGCAGTTCTGACTGTTCCTTCCGAATATCATTCTTCCCCACATGGATGATAATCCGTTTTGCAGTCTTGTGCTTCTTCAGAATTTCCTTAAGTTCTTTGTTTACATCAGAAACTGTTGCATGAGGGAAGCAGTATGTCATTGTAGATTTGCTCCTAAAATTCCTGATTATTGAATCTCCTACAACTAGTGTTCTTATCTCAGGTGCGATCGGAGCAGAATGCCGCTGTCTAGTCGGCCTTGAGCCTCTGTTCCATGCAGAGTTAGCTGCTGAGTCATGCGATCTCTGTCTGACTGCATTTGGGGATTCTTCACCCATATTACTCAGTACTTCATATCTGTTCTCAAGCTGTATTTGAGTCCGAGCTGTATTTGGGGTAGAGGACGCTAATGCGGCAGCATATGATCTGACCCCACGAGTACCCTTTGGTCTCGCACCTTGTTTATGCCAATGCTCATTTTCCACAGTTTTAATCTGTTTTTCAGTGCTCCAAATAGTGGTAGGAATAGATTTATGGGACTCACCGGCTATTTGCTGTGAGCGTCCACAATGACGCTGCAGTTCTGGTTGGATCGCAAGTAACTTTGTTTCAAGAACTGCAATCTTTTGTAGAAGTTTGTGGCAGTTTGTACAGCAGTGAGAATCTGAATTAATCCGATCCAGAGGCATTTTCACAGCCGTGTTTTCCCGTCTCAGGAATGTGAGCAGCTGATAGCTGGTAGCGGGAGGATTGTTTAGACGATAATTCCCCTCTTGTTAGTAAAGCTATATTCCAGAAAGTTTGTAGAATCAATGCTGATCTTCAAGCTGTGTCGTTTGAGCACTGTGCTGATAGGCTCAAGTTAAAATTAGGGTTTAAGATATAAAAGCAAGTGAGCAGAGAGCGGAGCAGTAGGCAAAGACGTCCGAACAGTAGCGAAGCAGGAAGTATGTTTTCAGAATGAGCCTGGGTTGCATACACTACAGACAATTTTGCCTACCCAATTCACCTGTACCACATGTCTTTGGACTACCCGGCAGAAACCCACGCGAACGCAGGGAGAACATGAAACGCCAACTGACCCAGCCGAGGCTCGAACCGGCGACCTTCTTGCTGTGAGGCGACAGCACTAGCTACTGCGCCACTGCGTCGCCCTGTCGTTTTAATCAGTTTTCTGTTAAATATACAATAGTGTATTTTATGCTTTCATACCTAACTGGTCGTCACACAGTTTGAAAGGTCGTTTCGGTCTGTGAGAAGAAGATTTCAGCAAGTGAAGTGGTCTTTTGTAAAGTGTCCCTTTGAGCAAAAAATGTCCCCGTCTTTTTGATCTATCTCTTAGCGAATGAGCCTCCGATTGCATTCTGACATGACCTTTTCTTTCCTCTATGCTCTTGTAGTAGATAGAGCAACACAGCCTTTCAGGTTTTTCAAATTTCCCTGCTCGTATTTGTAAATGAAATGCTCAGAGTTCACATTTTGTGTGACTATTTGATATTGTAAAGGTCAGATGTGTCATATTGGCCCACTTCAGCATTAACGAACTGGACTGAACAGTGTCATTGTGAATAAAACATAATGTAACTTCTGTTATAAGCACAAAGGAGTCGGCGACAGTGGTGTAGTGGTTAGTGCGTTGGCACATGCACTCCTGTGCTCACGGCGACCTGAGTTCAATTCCCGCCTCCTGGCCCTATGCTGATCCTTCCCCTCTCTCTACTCCCCATGCTTTCCTGTCAATACTCTCTACTGTCCTATCTAATAAAGGTGAAAACCCCTAAAAAAGGAATAATTGTATAGACACAAAGGACTAGGTTTCTTAAGTTTCAGCATGAGCAACTTACTTATATGTGAGCAAACATACATAGTGCACTATACAATAGACCAGTGTTTCCCAACCCTGTTCCTGAAGGCACACCAACAGTACTCATTTTCAACCTCTCCCTAATCAAACACACCTGAATCACCTTATCATAACATCAGAAGAGGCTCCAACACCTGAAGTTAATGGGTCAGATAAGGGAGACATTCAAAATATGTACTGTTGGTGTGCCTCCAGGAACAGGGTTGGGAAACACTGGTAATTTATATTGAGTGAAATTTGAAGGGTTTTTACCTGCTTCGAATGTTATCACTCAAATGAATGGGCGTTATCAGTGGTTATCAGCTGATAGATATGGGCCAGTAGTGGCCTTCTGCACCTACTAGTGGGCTCAGAAGGCTGTTATCATCCATCCATATTGTTAATCAGTTATACTAATAGAGAAGACTCCAGATATAGATCTGTTTTTACATTACTGTGACGGTTGGGTTTGAGGTTGGGGTAGGGGTAGACGTTAATAAAATACATTTAATGGGAAATTTTATAAATAATATAAATAATTCTTGTGGGTGGCACGGTGGCGCAGTGGATAGCGTTGTCACCTCACAGTAAGAAGATCACTGGTTCGAGCCTCGGCTGAGTCTGTTGTGTGGAGTTTGCATGTTCTCCTCGTGTTGGCATGGGTCTCCTCCGGGTGCTCCGGTTTCCCCCACAGTCCAAAGACATGTGCTATAAGCAGTGGTGTAAAGTAACAAATTACATACTCAAATTACTGTAACTGAGAATAATTCAAAATATGTACTGTTGGTGTGCCTCCAGGAACAGGGTTGGGAAACACTGCAATAGACCATTGTAAAAAATACTGGGCTCCACACAATCGATTTGTGTTGGGGCAACATGAAGGAAAAAACTTAATAGTTACAAATTTAACTAGATTGAATATAAAAAAAGTAAGTTATCACAAATAACAATCAAGAACTGGGTTGTTTCAGTCGTCTGATCAAACCACAAACATTTTGAGTGTATACATTCATTTTCTTTTCGGCTTAGTCTCTTTATTAATCTGGGGTCACCGCCAATGAACCGCCAACTTATCCATCACATGTTTTACGCAGCGGATGTCCTTCCAGCTGCAACACATTTATGGGAAATGTCCATACATACTCATTCACTGCAGACAATTAAGCTTACCCAATTCACCTGTACCGCATGTCTTTGGACTGTGGGGGAAACCGGAGAACCCGGAGGAAACCCACACGAATGCAGGGAGAACATGCAAACTCCACACAGAAATGCCAACTGACCCAGCCGAGGCTCGAAGTAGCGACCTTCTTGCTGTGAGCCGACAGCACTACCTACTACGCCACTGCGTCACCCTGAGTGTATACATCATTTTAATAATCTTCTATAACAATTTAAAGTGCATCAATTTCAATACACAGCTCATCTACAGTGTTTATACCAAATTGCTAATATATAATTATAAAACTTTAAAGTAAAAGTACACAGTTTTAAAATGGAAATTACGATTTCTGTGACAATCTTCTCAATTACAGTAATTTGAGTATATAATTTGTTACTTTACACCACTGCTTAGAGCACATGTCTTTGGACTGTGGGGGAAACTGGAGCACCCGGAGGAGACCCATGCCAACACGAGGAGAACATGCAAACTCCACACAACTGACTCAGCCGAGGCTCGAACCAGTGATCTTCTTACTGTGTGGTGACAACGCTATCCACTGCGCCACCGTGCCACCCACAATAATTATTTATATTATTTATAAAATTTCCCATTAATTGTATTTTATTAACGTCTACCCCTACCCCAACCCTTAACCCAACCATCACAATAATGTAAAAACAGATCTATATCTGGAGTCTTCTCTATTAGTATAACTGATTAACAATATGGATGGATGATAACAGCCTTCTGAGCCTACTAGTAGGTGCAGAAGGCCACTACTGGCCCATATCTATCAGCTGATAACCACTGATAACGCCCATTCATTTGAGTGATAACATTCAAAAACCCTTGTAATATAAATTACCTGTGTTTCCCAACCCTGTTCCTGGAGGCACACCAACAGTACATATTTTGAATGTCTCCCTTATCTGACCCATTAACTTCAGGTGTTGGAGTCTCTTTTAATCTTCTGATGAGTTGATTCAGGTGTGTTTGATTAGGGAGAGGTTGAAAATGTGTACTGTTGATGTGCCTTCAGGAACAGGGTTGGGAAACACTGAATTACCTAACGCAATTTTTATAATATTGCAGTATTTTTAATATTCGTTTACAGTAATACGTAGGCTATTTAGCCAGAGGATACTTATTTTTAATAAGAGAAGTGCTAAAAATTCATTCCAAATCTCAAATCAGAATAAACCAGTGTTTCCCAACCCTGTTCCTGGAGGCACACCAACTGTACATAATTTGGATGTCTCCATTATCTGACCCATTCATTTCAGGTGTTGGAGCCTCTTCTGATGTTATGATAAGATGATTCAGGTGTGTTTGATTAGGGAGAGGTTGAAAATGTGGACTGTTGGTGTGCCTTCACGAATAGGGTTGGGAAACACTGGAATAAACAACAACAAACGAAAGCCTGTAAATGGGGATGCTGTGTGTATGCCAGCCTGAGTTCCTCCATCCAGG